>NC_084651.1:26370701-26548201 GCF_019802595.1 Syngnathoides biaculeatus
GCCTTTAGCTGTAAGGAGTGTGTTTAAAAATTAAAATAGCAGTGTGGCATTCAATCAGTGAGGTCATCGATTTTGTGGAAAACAGATGAGAATCAGGTGGCCTTTATTTAAGGATGAAGCCAGCACCTGTTGAACATGCAATTCTCCTTGAAAGGTTGAGAAAAATGGGTTGTTCCACACATTGTTCAGAATAAAAGCGCACTTTCATTAAAGGTTTGATTGGAGAGGGAAAACCTTATAAAGAGGTGCAAAAAATTATAGGATGTTCAGCTAAAATGATCTCTAATACCATAAAATGGAAAGCAAAACCAGAGACACGTTGCACAAAACGCAACCATCAAAATGGATCACAGAATTGCCAGAATGGGGCTTAGGCAATGATAAGTTCCAGGATGCTCAAAGACAGTCTGGAGTTACCTTTAAGTACTGTGACAATGAGAATACATTTGTGTGAAGCTAATCTATTAACAAGAATCCCCACAAAGTCCCTCTGTATACAAAAGGCTACAATTTGCCAAAAAACACATCAACTAGCCTAAAGAGAAAATAGAGGAGGATTTTGTGGAGTGATGAGAGTAAAATTGTTCTTTTTGGGTCCAGGGGCTGCAGACAGATTTTGAGATGACTCCCCAAACTCTGAATTCAAGCCACAGCATTGTGGTGAAAGCATGATATGGGCATGTTTCTCCTTCTATGGTATTGGGCCCATCTATCCCATACCAGGGATCATCAAAATCAGACTCAGAATCAGATTTATTGGCCATGCGTGTAAAAAAAAAATAAAAAAATAAATAAATTAAAAAAAAAAAAAAAACAAGGAATTGTTCTCGGGCAGTTGGTGCTGTCTTGGTACAGCATTCCGAACAAGAACAACAAAGTAACAAGAACAAGACACATTTCTGTTTGTAGGAACTATTCCTTATAATAGTCACAGATTTGCAAGATGTAAAGTCTTCTTCATTTAGAACACATAAGAGATAAGAGTGTGTCAACATCCGACATTCTGTTAAGCTTGGATCATGCACTGAGAAATTAGTTTCAATAAGACAATGACCCCAAACACACTAATAAACATGCAAAGTCTTGGTTACAAAACAACAAAGTTAGTGTCATGGAGTGGCCAGAAAAAACAAGAAATATAAATGAATTGTGGAATGTTGTTAAGGAATGTAGGCGTGAAATAACGGCTGAAAGGTGCCACAGGTTTGTTGATTCCATGTCACACAGATGTGAAGCAGTTATAAGAAAAAACTGTGGTCATACAACTCAATATTAGTTTAGTGATTTAAAGGATTGGTAAATCCTAGAAACAAAAACGTTTGTACAAAATAGATTTGAGTTTGAAAAGTCCGACGGTACACTGCTATTTTTGTAACAACCCTTTCAACAAAGTGCCCAATTACACACCCTCAAGAGTGTGTATATCATGAATGCTGGGTCTTGTTGGATATCTGAGAATCTACTGCATCTACTGTTTGACATTAAGCAATAAAAAATATACTGTAAAGGAGGATTAATCTGATTAGTTACGTTTGACAGCTATTATTTTGAAATGTAGTTGAACTTCATGTTGTCTCATAATTACCGTTAAAATGTCCTGGTGGCCGCAAATCCCCTTGACGACAGAAGCTGGATGTCCACTCGGATGGCTTTGGTGACAACCCTCTTAGTACATTTTTTTTGTAGCTTCACCTTTTTTTTTTTTTTTTTTTTTTCACCATTAGGCTCTCTGTGTCCACATGGTCACAGCTGAGTGTAAATTTACACATGTGCTACGTATAAATCCAATCTGATAAATGCCATTCTTTACATGGAAATGTTTTTACGGACACCTTATGTGCACTTCTGGGGGTATGCACACCTGAGGACCTGGAGTCTGTCAGTGGACATCTTTTCCCATCCAAGTAGGACCTTTTTGGTCACAATACTTTTGTTTACAAAATACGTCATCTTGGTTGTTCATTGATGTGTTATCACACAAAACATTGTAACCATTAGAAATGGGTTAACAAGACATTTGATGCCTGAAGTTACTATAGCAACTACATTATGTTGTGCATGCTCATACCTAGTTGAAGAGTAGTTCCCCATTACAAGTACACGAATGTGTTGACATTTACCGAACTTTTCCTAGTGCTTCTGAGGAGCTTGATTTAGAATAAACGTAGTAGAAATGGGTTGCTCCACACATCGTTCATAATAAAAGCGTACTTTTACTAGTACTAGAAAACTGAATTATGCATTTTATGTTCTACGTGGCTTTATTTAAATGCTTGCTGCTTGAATTGATTTCATTAAATGTTTTACCATGAACCTGAAATCGTGAAATGAACAAATGACCTAGTTTAATTTATTCCATCATTTGAACATAAAATGTTTTTCCCCCCCTTACCTTCCACTTTTACTCGACTTGCAAGACATCACCCATCCAATTCCTGATCTGACGGGATACATTACTGAGGGTCAGGTGTACGTGGACAGGCAGCTGCACAACCGTCAGGTAGGATGGTTTTTTAAATCTATAATTAACAATTTTTCTTTTATTCATATTCCAAATATGCTTTGTCTTGCAGATTTACCCACCCATCAATGTTTTGCCCTCTCTGTCCCGTCTGATGAAGTCTGCTATTGGAGAGGGTATGACTAGGAAGGACCACGCTGATGTCTCAAACCAACTGGTAACACATGTCCTGTTGCAGTCTATTCTAGTAATTGTGTGTGTGTGTGTGTGTGTGTGTGTGTGTGTGTGTGTGTGTGTGTGTGTGTGTGTGTGTGAGAGGGGGGGGTGAAGTTCACAATACTGATTCGTTTTGTTTTTTACAGCAATTTTCTGAGTATTTTTCGCCCGTTAAGTTCATTTTCTTGCAATATATTCTTCACTTTTAGTATGCCTGCTATGCTATTGGCAAGGATGTTCAGGCCATGAAGGCTGTTGTGGGAGAAGAAGCCCTCACTTCTGATGATCTTCTGTACCTTGAGTTCCTACAGAAATTTGAAAAGAACTTTATTGCCCAGGGTAAGTTGAGTCTAAACAAATTTATCTGTTGTATTTTCTGTTATTTTTCAATTTTGTGAAGTCAACCAGAAAAATTATTTCAAATGTCTTTGTTAAATTTACATCAGTTGAGAAACCAGATATCCAGGATACAAACTGCATGTACAATTTTGTTCAAAATAACAGCAGTCCCACATCACTTGCAAGATAAGTCACTGCTTTGATTGGAATTTATACTTAACTTGTAAACGTATGGAAAACTAGCAGACCCAACAGTCATAATGAGTATACATCTAATTCTTTGAAGCTGAATAATTTACTGAAAGGGTCATATTAAACAAACAGCAGTACCGAGTTCAGTTAGTGACGTTATTGATTGTGTGGGGAAAAAAAAACTGGTGTTAAATGTGGACCTTACATAAGGATCAAGGTAACTGACTTTGCAAATACTGGCTGTGAATTGGACCTAGACACGAATCATGCTTTTTAATTTGAATTATTTTACTGTTACTTTACCTAACTACAAACACCAATTCAAATGAAGTTGGGACCTGGTGTAAAATTTTCATAAAAATGGAATACAATGATTGGCAAATCCTTTTTAACACATATTGCCAAAAATGTTCGCTTACCCGCTTTTACTCCTATGATCTGAAGTGACATACCCTCCTTAAGCCATACAAACCGTATTTGACATTGGTCTACCTTTTACAGCCATAATGGCTCTAACTCTTCTGAAAAGGCTTCCCGCAAGGTTTAGGTGTATATGTGTCAGCAATTTTTGACAATGCTTCCAGAAGCCAATTTGTGAAGTTGCACACTGATGTTTGACGAGAAGGCCTGGCTCTGATTCTGCAGTCTAATTTATCTCAAAGGTTTTCTGCCAGGTTGGCATCAGTACACTCTGCAGGCCAGTCAAATTGAGCCACACCAAATTCTCTCATCCATGTCTTAATGGAACTTGTTTTGTGCGTTGGAACATAATACTATATTAGAACAGGTCGAAGCCATCCAAAAACAACAGCAACAGCTTGGTATGCTGAATCCTTCCTTTCACTTAAACTAAAGAGAGCCAATATTTTGGACAATTTCCTGATCCTAACTTTGTGGGAACTCTTCTTCCATGTCTGACATGCCTGTGTAGCTGTGCACAAAGCAAAAGGGCACTACTAGACGAACTAGCACAAAGTGATAAAGGGTGCTTTTTGCTGACAATTACTCATTTCAAATTGTTGCAAATCATGGACATTGTGTCTTCCGAGTCAATGAGGAAAAAGACCATCCAGATTCTTCTGAGTGGAAAGTTCAAAATCAAGCATCTGTGATGGCGTGGGAGTGTGTTAGTGCCCATTAGATGGGTAACTTGCATATCTGTGAAGGCATTCTAAAAGCTGAAAGATACATGCAGGTTTTAGAAGAATTATGCTGCCATCCAAGCAATGTCTTTTTCATGTACGTCGTTGCTTATTTCAGCAAGAGGATACCAAGGCACATTCTGCATGTGTTCCAACAGTGTGGCTTCGTAATAAGAGTGCAAATACTTGACAGCCGCTCATTAAAATGTGTGACGAATTATGAAGTGCAAAATACAACAAAGACCCCAGACTGTTGAACAACTGAAGTTGTACATGAAACGAAAATGGGAACGAATTCCTCCTACAAAGCCTCAACAGTTAGTGTGTTCAGTTCGCAAATGCTTGAGTGTCGTGAAAAAGGAAAGGTGATGTAGCAGTGGTAAAAATGCTGCTGCTCTTCAGGAACATGTTGCAGGAAGACATTAAATTCAAATTGAGTGAAAATTTGCCACAAAAAAGGTTAAGTTGGAACATTAAATATCTCATCTTTGTAGTGTATTTAATCAAATGTAAGTCATAAAGGATTTTGAAATCATGATTTATTCTGTTTTTGTTTACATTTTGCACAATGTCCCAACGTCATTGGAATTGGGGTTTGTATAATCTGATTATTTTTTGTTGAAATTGGTCCTTAAGAAATATTTTCTTCAGTACCCCCACAAAAAAACCCTCAAAATACAAATTACACACAGTCTTATAAAGTACGTTGCTGTTCGGCCAGATATGTTTTTGTCTTGCACTGTCATCACAACAGCCTTCCATATTTTTTAGTTAAGTTTGGGAAAGAAAAAATGCCAACACACAAACCCAAGATTTGCCCAGAGGTCTTGGGTGAATATGGTGATGTAAACTCTTTAATTAAACTTATGTTTTTGTTTTTAACAGTTTATGCACCTTAACAGCATATTTTTCCCTTGAATTTTGTTCTAACACTTTAACTGTATGTGAATACATTTGGTTTTGTTATCATTTTTTTTCCCCAAATAAGTATGGTTACGCATTATATCTTGGAGGCTATCGTAATGAATACATTACGAAGCAACATCACCCCAACTGCCTGAACCAACATGCCACTCCCCATTTATTTATTTTTTGGGTAAATTCTTTCAGGTACTTTGGTCCAGATGAACAACGGCTATTGTTTTTTTTCTCTGTATCCCACAGGCCCATATGACAATAGGACCGTGTATGAAACTTTGGACATCGGCTGGCAGCTGCTCCGAATCTTCCCTAAGGAAATGCTCAAGAGGATTCCTCAGAGCACATTAGCTGAGTTTTATCCCAGGGAGTCTGCTGCTCGTCACTGAGGCACCAATAGGATTTGGTGGTTCTTTGCCCTCTCATCTTAAAACCATCCTCCTCTCTTTATCATGCCAGCAGTCTCAGCGCTTTAGCTTATGGCATGGAGGTGAATATTGTTGTGCATTCCTGATCCCAAAGCGTACATCCTTTCCCCCAATCTCACCTCCAATGGAATCCATGTACCTAAAATACTCTTCTGTTGCGCCATGAGATCAGTTGTAATTTGTTGTTGTACTGTAGTGTAGCGCTGTCCAAAACATGTGGTGTGTATACAAAGTATCCGTGGTTGTATTGTGCTGTACTGCAAAGAAATGTGATCATATCTTATAAGTCAGGCCCTTTTTACGTTAGTGCTGGAAACTAAATTCTGTCAAACATCACAACAAAGCATTTCTAAGTGAAGAAAGTTCCATATGTGGTATAAACTGAAATAGTATGCTTGTGTTCAGCGTTAAATCATCACTGAAATGAACACTCAAACCCACACTCTGAACAATGTTCACGTAAGGCAGGTGGTGGTCATGCTGTACTTCACTTTTTTTGGTCCCACGTATGAACTATATCACAGATGCTTACATTATTTGTGCTTCTTGTCTCATGAATATATTGAACATTCCCATTTATCCAGCTTGTTATTCAATCATAGTTTCTTGATTTTGTGAATAGAAATAAATTAAATTATGAGTATAGTTTATTTTTACCATGCTTTACTAATCTGTGGAACTTTGCTTAGCATCTTCATGCCATTAGTACCTTAATCTTCCAGTGACAGCTAATAAGCTCCATGTAAAATGAATGAAAGCCAAACTTCGATGTGTTATAGTATTTGAGTTGTTTGCTTGCGTGTGACAAAGTGAACTTTGAACTGCTGATTGACAGTTTGATCATGACTTCCACTTCCTGTTACAAATCATTAAAGACACCATGGCTTCCGACGAGTTTGCCTAAAAGAACAGAATTGATGAATTGACAAAGGTAAGTCTACTTGACACGTGACAACCGGCTTGAAGAGTTATCAGAGAACATACAGTAAAGAAAATAAGTATTTGAACATGCTGCTATATTTCAAGTTCTCCCATTTTGAAATCATGGAAGGGTCTGAAATTTTCAACGTAGGTGCATGTCCACTGTGAGAGAGATAATCTAAGAAGAAAAATCCAGAAATCACAATGTATCATTTTTTTTTTAACAATTTATTTGTATGATACAACTGCAAATAAGTATTTGAACACCTGAGAAAACCAATATCAATATTTGGTACAGTAGCCTTTATTTGCAATTACAGAGGTCAAACGTTTCCTGTAGTTTTTCACCAAGTATGCACACACTTTTTTTTGCACACAATTTTGGCTCACTCCTCCACACAGATCTTCTCTAGATCAGACAGGTTTCTGGGCTGTTGCTGAGAAATAGAGTTTCAGCTCCCTCCAAAGATTTTCTATTGGGTTTAGGCCTGGAGACTACCCACCCACGCCTTGATATGCTTCTTATGGAGCCACTCCTTGGTTTTCCTGGCTGTGTGCTTCAGGTCATTGTCATGTTGAAAGACCCAGCTACGACTCATCTTCAATACTCTGACTGAGGGAAAGAGGTTGTTCCCCAAAATCTCACAATACATGGCTGCGTTCATCCTCTCCTTAATACAGTGCAGTCCTGTCCCATGTGCAGAAAAAGACCCCCAGAGCCTGATGTGTAGTTTACCATGGAGTGGATCGTAAGAGAAATGGAGTAAGGGTCATTTTCAAGGAAGAATGTCTTAGAGGTGAAAAGAGTATCAGATTGAGTGATGAGGCAGAAATTTGAAATTGAGGGTGTTATGTATAATGTGGTTAGCGGCCCCACAGGTAGGATGTGACATAGAGTTGAAAGAGAAATTTTGGAAGGAACTAGACAAAGTAGTCCTGACCATCTCAGATAGGGGGGGGGGGGAAGACTCAGGACAAAAGTATCTGCGAGCAACAGTATGGTTTCATGCCTAGAAACAGAGATATATTATTTGCCTTGAGGATGCTCGTGGAAAAGTACAGAGAAGGTCAGAAGGAGCTACATTGTGTCTTTGTAGACCTATAAAAACCCGATGAAAGAGTACCAAGAAAGGAACTGTGGTACTGCATGCGCAAGTCTGGTGTGGCGTGTGTGGAAATAGCACAGGACATGTATGAGGGCAGCAGAACACCGGTGAGGTGTGCCATTGGTGTGACAGAAGAATTTAAGGTGGAGGTAGGACTGCATCAGGTATTCACGCTAAGCCCCTTCCTGTTTGCGGTAGTATTGGATAGCCTGACAGACAAGGTTAGACTGGAATCCCCTTGGACTATGATGTTCGCAGCTATTGTGATCTGCAGTGAAAGCACGGAGCAGGCGGAGGAAAAATTAGAAAGATGGAGGAACGCATTGGAAACGAGAGGAATGAAGATTAGCCTAAGTAAAACAGAATATATGTGCATGAATGTGAGGGGAGGAGGAGTGAAGCTTTGGGTCAACAATACAGAGCAATAGAGTGTGGTAAAGAAGTGAAGAAATGGGTCCAGGCAGGGTGGAACAGTTGGTGGAAGATGTCTGGTGTTCTATGCGACAGAAGAGTCTCCGCCAGGATGAAGGGCAAAGGTTATAAAATAATAGTGAGGGCGGCCATGATGTACAGATTAGAGACGGTGGCACTGAAGAAACAACAGGAAGCAGAACTGGAGGTAGCATAAATGAAGATGCTGAGGTTCTCGCCTGGAGTGAGCAGTTTGGATAGGATTAGAAATTAGTTCATTAGAGGGACAGCCAAAGTTGTATGTTTTGGTGACAAGGTTAGAGAGAGCAGACTTCGATGGTTTGTACATGTTTAGAGGCGAGAGAGTGTGTATACTGGTAGATGGGTGCTGAAGATGGAGCTGCCAGGCAAAAGAGCGAGAGAAAGACCAAAGAAAAGATGGGTGGATGTTGTTAGAGAGGACATGAGGACAGTGGGTGTTAGAGAGGAAGATGCACGAGATAACCTTAGATGGAAAAAGATGGCACGCTGTAGCAACCCCTAACGGGACAAGCCGAAAGGAAAAGAAGAAGACTCTCCGCTGCACACGCCTGCGCAGTCCCCTCTTACTCTCACATTGATGCACACGCCTACACGCATCGATCTTGTAACTATATATATTATTACTATTGCTACGTGTTAGCAAAGGTTAGTAGCATGTTGCAATTTATGAACATTTGGTTTTTGTCCTCATTGGAGAAATGGAACAACGTAAACATGAAAGAACCTCAAAACTTGAAAGTTTGGTTACCGATGACAACTGACACTTCTTCTTCTTTTCCTTTCGGCTTGTCCCGTTAGGGGTCGCCACAGCGTGTCATCTTTTTCCATCTTACCCTATCTCCTGCATCTTCCTCTCTAACCCCGACTACCCTCATGTCTTCCCTCACCACATCCATAAACCTTCTCTTTGGTCTTCCTCTCGCTCTTTTGCCTGGCAGCTCCATCCTCAGCACCCTTCCACCAATATACTCACTCTCTCGCCTCTGAACATGTCCAAACCATCGAAGTCTGCTCTCTCGAACCTTGTCTCCAAAACATCCAACTTTGGCTGTCCCTCTAATGAGCTCATTTCTAATCCTACCCAACCTGGTCACTCCGAGCGAGAACCTCAACATCTTCATTTCTGCCACCTCAAGTTCTGCTTCCTGTTGTTTCTTCAGTGCCACTGTCTGTAATCCATACATCTAAAAAGAAAAATCCAGAAATCACAATGTATGATTTTGATATTATGATGATATTATGATGACTCTCTAATCCGTACATCATGGCCGGCCTCACCCTAAATATTTGAAGTCGTCCACCCTCGCTATCTCTTCTCCCTGTAGCCTCACTCTTCCCCCTCTACTTTTCTCATTCACGCACATATATTCTGTTTTACTTAGGCTAATCTTTATTCCTTTCCTTTCCAGTGCATGTCTCCATCTTTCTAATTGTTCCTCTGCATGCTTCCTGCTTTCACTGCATATCACAATATCATCTGCGAACATCATGGTCCAAGGGGATTCCAGTCTAACCTCATCTGTCAGCCTATCCATTACCACTGCAAACAGGAAGGGGGTCAGAGCTGATCCCTGATGCAGTCCCACCTCCACCTTAAATTCTTCTGTCACACCAACGGCACACCTCACCATTGTTCTACTGCCATCATACATGTCCTGTACTATTTTAACGTACTCTGCCACGCCAGACTTACGCATGCAGTACCACAGTTCCTCTCTTGGTACTCTGTCATAGGCTTTCTCTAGATCCACAAAGACACAATGTAGCTCCTTCCGACCTTCTCTGTACTTTTCCACTAGCATCCGCATGAAACCATACTGTTGTTTGCAGATACTTCTGTCCTGAGTCTTGCCTCCATTACTCTTTCCCATAACTTCATTGTGTGGCTCATCAACTTTATTCCTCTATAATTCCCACAGCTCTGAAGATCGCATTTGTTCTTAAAAATGGGAACTAGAACACTTTTCCTCGATTCTTCAGGCATCTTTTCGCCCGCTAGTATTCTGTTGAATAAGTTGGTCAAAAACGCCACAGCCATCTCTCCAAATTGCTTCCATACCTCTACCGGTATGTCATCAGGACCAACTGCCTTTCCATTTTTCATCCTTTGTAGTGCCTTTCTGACTTCCCCCTTACTAACCATTGCCACTTCCTGGTCTTTCACACTTGACTCTTCAACTCTTCCTTCTCTCTCATTTTCTTCATTCATCAACTTCTCAAAGTATATTTCCATCTATTTAGCACACTACTGGCACCAGTCAACACATTTCCATCTCTATCCTTAATCACCCTTACCTGCTGCACATCCTTCCCATCTCCATTCCTCTGTCTGGCCAACCTGTAGAGATCTTTTTCTCCTTCTTTCGTGTCCAACCTGGTGTACATGTTTTCATATGTCTCTTGTTTTGCTAACTCTACCTTTGCCCTACGATGCGGAGGGACACAAAACGTAATTCCACAAAAATTAATCAATTCCAGAAACTATAAATCCAAAACAAACATTAACAACTTTCAATTTTTCGTGAAGTACCAGTCCAGGGATGTTTGCCGTGACCGGCTTTTAATAATCTTGCGGAAATGTGCAAGGTGAACATCATTGAAGTAAGCAATCGCCCGATAAATTCGGAAATGTCATGGAGCTGCTCCCCTTTGTCGTGTGTTGCATCGCCTCCAGCCTTGAGCTTCTCAGTCAAAAAATCTTCGTGGTGAAACAACTCATCGATGCCCTCCTTACCCTTTCCTCGCGAAACAATTTCCTGAACTTCAGGTTCAACCTCCACTTCGAACGTCTCAAGTTGAGGAGCAGCAGCATGATGGCACTGCACATGAATTTCTTGCAGCCCATGGTGGATAAAGATGAATAAATCCCCAAGAAAGTTCTCGAATGTGCACGACCATATGACAATGGATTTGGTAATTAACATACAGAAAGTGCATCACAGGTAAAGATTGGCGTCACCACCCCCCCAAAAAAAAAAAAAAATTGACGAGGCTCTGAGCCAATGGAGGGATATGATGCAAGGAAGATGCTACGTGCTAGCCAATAGGGGAATCTGCTGTATTGGACCACACATACAAAGAGACGGGATGTGCATCATGGCTATAGCGTGACATCCCTTCTAGCCAATGTGATGCCAGGAAAGTGCTCCAGCAATGGCCAATGGGAGAGCAGCTCTATCATGCTGCTTTCAAACCAAGATACAGTACAAGATGTTTACGTTCGGTCCAGTGCCATTTTTTTTTCCTTTCGTAACCTGAATCTTTCATTAGGAGAGACTTTCGTGAATAGAAATAACATTGTATTATCTTCCTACATGTGAATGTTTGTGTATTCTTGTTATGTCCGATAGATAAGGTGAAGACTATTATCAATGTTGAGACTCTAGGCTACACCGCGCCAAGATCCTCCTCCTATCCCCCTTCGCCTGAAACTACTGCCCACCAAGATGTGAAAGGCCTCTCCTCCAACCATAAAGAATCTGTGAGTCTGACTATCGGTCATTATTTGAGTTATTTCCCGAATAAGTTAGACCCTTATGGAGATAAAGCATTTTTCATCCCTGTAATTATCAGACAGGATATGGAATAAAAATGTAGAGCTTCAAACTCAGTGAGGATAAAATGTCTGCACTTATCTCTGGGAGACTAGCTCTTTTTAATATCATGTCACTGGGTAATAATCCATCTATTCATTTTCTCAGCTGCTTATCCTCACAAGGGTCGCGGGGAGTGCTGGAGGGTATCCCAGCTATCAACGGGCAGGAGGCGTGGGATACACCCTGAACTGGTTGCCAGCCAATCGCAGGGCACATCGAGACAAATAGCCACACTCACAATCACTCCTAGGGGAAATTTAGAGTGTCCAATTAATGCATGTTTTTTGGGATATGGGAGGAAACCGGAGTGCCCAGAGAATACCCATGAAGGAATGGGGAGAACATGCAAACTCCACAAAGGTTGAGCCCGGGACCTTAGAACTGTGATTGCGAGTGCAGCTCTTTGTCTCTATGTCCCGTGCCATTGGCTGGCAACCAGTTCAAGGTGTACCCTGCATCCTGCCCGTTGACAGCTTGGATAGGCTCCACCACTCCTGCGACTATTGTGAGGATAAGCGGCTAGGAAAATGGATGTATGGATAGATGGTATTGGTGTTTTTAAGTCATTATTTCAGTGTAAATAAATTATACTCGGTGATTTTAGCGCATTTGAATATCTGTTTTTTAATTTAAAGTGACCCAAAGATTATTTTTTTAATAATTTATAGACCTCCAAGATACAATTGAAAATTTTGGGAGGATTTTTCTGAACTGCAGTCTATTTTTACTGAGTTCAGCTATTTCTTTCATCACAGTAGACTTTAACATTCATGTTGACATTTACGTGGAAAAAATATCCAAAGAACTTTTTGCCATTCTAGACAAATTTTACCTCACAATCTGCTTGCTGTGGTTCAAACCCCCAACCCGCCCGCCCAAATCAGATGGCTCCAGAACTCGTTGGAGTTGATAAATGCAATGAGTTAGCCCGTTATTTTTGTGAAAAAATACTGTCCATCAGGTTAAATATCGCCACAAATTAGCAAAATGATACTACATCTGAAGCCACGCAGGGTAAACTATATGCCATGTAAGAATTGATAGAAAAGTAAGTTTCTTTCGGCTTGTCCCTTACGGGGTCGCCACAGCGTATCATCTCAGATGAACGCACATGTATGTCTGGCACAATTTTTACGCCGGATGCCCTTCCCGACGCAACCCTTCTCAGGGAGTGGAGGCCCCTGTGGGAATTTGATAGAGCTAACCACAAAACTGTAGAGAAAACTGTTCAGAAGCTGAAACCATCAACAAGCTGTCTTGACTAAATACCATCTGACTTTTTAAAAAATTTTGTGAAAACAGTGCTAGCTGATTTGCAGCAAATAATCAATTGCTCACTTCAATTCGTCGAGTTTCCTAAAACTCTTAAAGTACCTGCCATAAAGCCTCTTCTAAAAAACAGCATGAGACACTTCCGTGTTAGCAAGCTAGAGACCCATTTCTAATCTCCCTTTCAAAAACAAGATTGTGGAGCAAGTTATTTTTAATCATTTCAGCAATTTCTTGAATTTACTGGAATTTTTGTCAAATTTCAATCAGGTTTCAAAACTCATCACAGTACAGAATCTGCTCTTATCAAAGTGCTAAATGATATAAGATTGAATACTGACTCAGGAAAGGTGACAATTTTGGTCTTGTTGGATCTCAGTGCCTCTTTTGATACTGCAAAACTGGTTGGAAACCTGGGTAGGACTAATGAAACGGTCCTTAAATGATTCAGGTTTTATCTGGAGAAAAGGAGTTATTTTGGGCTCAATAATTCTACTAGTCTATTACGGGAACCGCAAATGGGTAAAGGAACTCTGTACAAGTTTTACACAATGTGGGATGTTTACACACTTATCTCGTACCTGTTCTCAATGAAGAAGATTTTACATCTTGCATGATTTTATCAGGAATAGTTCATATAAATTGAAATGTCTCGTGTTCTTTGTTCTTGCTGCTTTGGTGTTCTTTGTTCTGTATGTCGTACCAGGGCACCACCGCCTGCTGGAGAAAATTCCTTGGGTGTTTTGTTACACACTTGGCTGAATAAAGCTAATTCTGATTCTGATCTCAACAAATGGAAATGACCTATAGAGTCCCTCAAAGCTCAATTCTTGGACCCCTCCTGTTTAGCCTTTATATGCTACCCTTGGGTCAAATTCTTTAGAACCTTCGGCGATGATAGCTATCCAGATGACACGCAGTTGTATTTATCAGTGTCTCCAGATGACTTCAGTTCAGTACAGTTCAGATATTGTGCCACTGTTTAAAGCAGATAAATAACTGGATGAGCCAAAATTTCCTTCAACTAAACCACAACAAAATTGAGATAATAGATTTTGCCAATAAAGACAAAAAAAGATTTATGGTCGTAAATATGTGGACTCACTATCTTTAAGATAGGTAGATCGACTCGTAAATTGCGAGCTTCGCCTTTCGACTTAGTTCCCTCTTTACCACAACGGACCGATACAAAGTCCGCATCACTGCAGATGCTGCACCGATCCATCTTTCGATCTCCCGCTCCATTCTTCCCTCACTCGTGAACCAAACACCAAGATACTTGAACTCCTCCACCCAAGAATTCCATGAGGTATTTAGCCAAAAAGACTCATCACAGTGGCGATGAAAAAACTCTGTTTGTGTCTTGCCAGCATAACTCACCGGGGGTATGCCGTGCTTCCACTTTGTCTGATGATGACTTAAACTACATAAAACGAAAGCTGTATTCAAACAAAGACAAGGTAAAACAAGATTCCATTTTAATCTTGTATATGGACATTCAGCAATGCAAGGGCAGGAACGTAACTGATGGAAACAAAAAGAAAGCCAGGGATGTACCTGTCAAATACAGTGAAGAAAATAAGTATTTGAACACCCAAGTTCTCCCACTTGTCCACTGTGAGCGAGATAATCTCAAAAGAAAAATCCAGAAATCTAATTACAAGCGACGTTCTCCACCAGTAGAAAACATGAGGGGGCTACCCAACGACTTAAATAGCTTTCCCTGCAGATTTGAAATAGACACTTCCACACCACACACCCACCAGGCAGCACCACAAGCCGTATCATCTTCCACTTCATCGTTTAACATCCATGAAAGTGACATTAGACAGGTCTTTAAATGACAACAGATCAACAAAGCGCCCAGACACATCACAGTCTGGTTTGGGGTTGCCACAAAAAAGGACAAACTCAGACTGCAACAGACAATCAAAACCACTGAATGGATTGTCGGCACCACAGGGTGGGTAACCACTGTTGAGGACTTGCACGCAACACGAACTAGGTCCAGAGCAGTCAGGATCCTTTCGGATCCTCCACATCCTGGCCACCAGCTCAACCATTGGGGAAGGGCTATAGATCAATGCAAGTCAAAAGTAGCAGGTATTCAAACAGCTTTTTCCCTCTGGCAAACAAGTCATTAAATTCTTCATCAGCGAACCTACTATCTTTCTGCCTTGTGCCGTGGTAGGACACCTACTCACATCATGCTGGTCCAATCAGTGTTAATAATATATTTTGTAGCCTACCGCACAATTTGTCACTTTAAACTGCTCCCTTTGCACAATTGTCATTGCGCTGGTCTATAAGGGGAACTGCGAATGGGTAAAGGCACTTTGTACAAACTTAACACAATGTGGGACGTTAACAAACTTATCTCTTACCTCTTCTAAATGAAGACGATTTTACATATTGCACATCTTATAAGGAACAGTTCCTATAAACAGAATTGTCCCTTGTTCTTTGTCCTTGTCCTTTGTTCTGAATGTCGTACCAGGGCAGCGCCTACTGCCGGAGAAAAATTCCTTGTGTTTTTACACACTTGCCCATTAAAGCTAATTCTGATTCCGATTTAGGTCCTCAATACATGCAAGAAATGCTCATGGGATACAAACCCAGTAGGGCTCTGAGGTTGACTGACCATGGTCAGATTGTGAAGTGCAGAGTCCAAAGCAAACACGGTGAAGCAGCATTTAGTTATTGTGATGCAAAAAAAAAAAGAAAAAAGAAGTTGACAACAGAGGTAACGTCAGCCCTAAGTGTAAATTGTTTTTCAAATCCATATTAAAAACTCTTCTTTTTTTTCCTCTTTTGTTTTAGAGTTCTTCTGCTTTTCAGTGATATTTCTTGCACTAATAGCTGTTTCAGTTGTACTTTTTATTTTAAAATGTTTTTGGTATTTGAATGCATGTCATGTAATGCACATTGAATTACCTTGTGTATGAAATGCGCTGTACAAATTTACTTTGCAGCAATTATTTCATAATTTCCCTAATCAGGATGAGCGGTGTTAAAAAATTGATGGATATTTCCCTTAATTGTTGTAATAGTCATGCAATGATTTCACACTATTTGACTTTCTGTCCTGTTCATGTGTTTCATGAAAGCCTTTTTTCGGTAAAATCACCTATCAAATTTAGTGGGCAGGCAGGCCATGGGTCAGATAATCGTTAATTCAGCACTGTCAATGATTCTTTATTACACAACCACTGTCTGTGTTAACAGATATTTGAAGCAGGGTCATAAATTTAATTGTGAAAACTTATATAGTGTGTTTCATGCGGCTTCAGATTGTCATCTTCAGAGCTTCAAACCATTCAGCAATTTCACTTGTTGCTAACCCACACTAGACATGATGCTCTATAATAACAGTGATGTCAAAAGCCAGCTGCCCTGGCTCATGGAGACAACGGTGCCACTAGTTCTATTTTAGAGAGGCTTCATGCCCCACCAGTGATCAAATATTTTTAACCCACCCCAATTGTCCAAATCCAATGACACTTCTTGTTGGTGAACTTAATTCCTCTACATTTTCAAACACTCTTCTGTCAGTATTTGTGTCAGAGAGAGCAGAAAAAACTCAAGGGACATCAATAAATCCTCGGTTTGTCAAGCCGCATGCCCTGGGTCCATGGTTTGGGTATATAACCCTCCTGGGGCACTAGGACCCAAGAACACTATATCACCTCCCTTAAACATGCATGCAGAGTAACCCACTTCACTGTTGTACTTCTACCAAAACAATTTCTTAAAATAATAATAATAATACATGATTATGAACACTTTGAACATCGGAGAAAGTAAAAACTCAGTTGGTTTATTTCACCATCACAACATAGTGACAATTTTCTAGTTTTTGCAAATTGGTCAATAATTTGACTGAGAGTTAGCTTTGGAAGTTGCAAATATGCATTTTTTTTTTTTTGTCACAACTTGGAGGAATTTAAGAAGAATCCTGCTTTGATTTGACGAGGGTTCATGTAGTTGTCAAAAAAATAATGAATAAGTCACTGGTAGGAAAAAGAATGAAAAGAGCATAAAATATTTGGATAACGTGCTTGAACATTCATGCAAGTGAACTGCTGTGGGTCCCAATTAAAACATTGAAATTTCTATGGAATCATTAATGAACAAAAAAAAACTATTTCATACTATCCTTTTTCATTTAATGTACTGTGACATTTAGCCTTCATCAGAGAATTCAAGAAGATATTTGGTTTCCAAACAACTTTCTATTAATAAATGTTCCATTTATGAACAAATGTATTATTCTGGTAATAGGCGAAATTAATATTGTGAGCATAGAACTAAGGTATTCCAACATAGTTAATAATGGCAAATAACTCTTCTATGAAAACATATTCATCTGTTTATGTTGTTCATCATCTCCAGATCAGCATTCAACACCATCATTCCCCAAGAGCTCATCCTCAAACTTGACTGGCTGGGACTCAACACTTCCCTGTGTCATGGCTGTTGCACTTGCTCTCTGCTTTGCCCCATTACCCCTCCCTGGCACCTATCACCACCCACCACCATTGACTCTCGACCAGGAGTGCCCAGACTTTTTTACCCCAAGATCTACTTTTCAAGCAGCAAGCCTCTCGCGATCGACTTTGGTGCATTGCCACGACTGCCGTGGAGAAAGCAAAAGAGAGACCATAAATAGGAGGCCAGCTTGCTAGAACACGCCTTTATGTGTGTGCAATCGACGTGTCTACCACACCTGAATCAAGTGACGAAGTGGATGAAAGGTTGTCTTTTTTTTTTTTTTTTTTTTTTTGCAGCAGGTCGTCACGTGATCAACACATTAAGCACCCCTGCTCTAGACCATAAATTCAGCTCATGCACTAATTGCACTGCAATTAGTCTAGTCCTTATTAGGCCTGCACTACACACTACACTGCATTGTATACATTGCCCAACATATAAATGTCTATAATTTAATGTGTATAGTTTAATTTACAATGTACATAATTTAGACAGAGCAGTTTATTTATTTATTTTTAAACCAGCACATTATAATTTTTTTTAAACTGTTTTATTGTGGTGGCATGGTGTATCAGCTGGAAAGCTTTGGCCTCACTGTTCTGAGGTCCCGGGTTCAATCCCAGACCCGCCTGTGTGGAGTTTGCATGTTGTCCCCGTGCCTGCGTCGGTTTTCTCCAGGCACCCCAGTTTCCTCCCACATCCCAAAAACATTCAACATTAATTGGACGTGCTAAATTGCCCGGAGTTGTTATTGTGAGTGCGGCTGTTTGTCTCTATGTGCCCTGCGATTGGCTGGCAACTAGTTCTGGGTGTACCTTGCCTCCTGTCTGTTGAAAGCTGGGATAGGCTGCAGCACTCCGTGACCATCGTGAGGATAAGTGGCTGAGAAAATGAATTGATGGATAAATATATGAACATCCCTCCATCCATTTTCTTCTGCTTTATCTAGGACTTCAATTATGTTTGATAACTGCAATGACTGAAACATCAATTTCTCATTCTTGTGCAGTTTGCTGAAGTTCATTGGCCATGGTTGTCAAGAGAGCAAGTGGTGGTCCATCCTCCTCCTCCTCAACACTTCCACTTATTCTTTTTCAGCGCTAAAGAGCCACACAGCTAGTGTTGAACAATTATGTAACTTTGACAAGTTGAATGCGTTTTGTGCTGTACAGGACACATGGCAAGGAGCAGATTGATTGACTGGTCTCCATCCCCTACCCAATCGGGTTGCTGAAAACAATGCGTTGCCCTTAGAGAATCAGGATACAGCACACAATGCATAGTTATACGCTGTTAAAAAAAAGCCTGCTACATTGTAAAAAATTACATACCCCCCAAAAAATCCATATAACAGCAAGGCCACGTGAAGTGAACCTACACAAAGAGTAGCTATGGAGAGTTTTCAGACCCTCTTAAATTTTTCCCTCTGTTATATTCCTGCAATTTCTGAAAATCATTTGTTCATTTTTTCCCTCATTAAAGTCAACATAGCACCCCATATAACCCTCCATTTCTTCCAATCATCCTTGAGATGGTTCTACACCTTCACTGGAGTCCAGCTGTGTTGATTATACTCACTGGACTTGATTAGGAAAGCCAAGCACCTGTCTGTCTATGTAAAACCTTATACCTCACAGTGCGTGTCAGAGGAAATGGGAATCACGAGGTCAAAGGAAATGCCTGAAGAACTTGGAGACATAACGGCACACATCTGACCAAGGTTACAAAAAAACAACTCTGCAGTAGTTAAGGTTCCTTAGAGCGCATTAGCCTCCATAATTCTTAAATGGAAGATGTTTGCGATGACCAGAACCCTTCCAAGAACTGTCTTTCTGGCTAAACTAAGTAATCAGGGGAGAAGACCCTTGGTGAGAGAGGTAAAGAAGAACCCAAAGATGACTGTGGCTGAGTTTCGAAGATACAGTCGGGAGATGGGTGAAACCTTTACAAAATCAACCATCACTGCAGCCGTCCCTCCATCAGTTGGGGCTTTATGGCAGAAGTTGCTCGACGGAAGCCTCTCCCAAATGCAAGACACATGAAAGCATGTATGGAGTTTGTTTGACAATAAAAAACACCTAGAGACTCCAAGATGGTGAGATATGAGGTAGAAACTGTTGGCCTTAATTCTAAGTGGCACGTGTTGAGAAAACCAGGCACATCTCATCACCTGTTCAGTGCAGTCCCAGTGAAGCATGGTGGTGGCACCAATATGCTGTGGGGGTGTTTTCATTGGACAAGTCACACTACAATATTTATAGATATTGGAAATCACTGGGCACATAAAGCGTGCTGTGCATTTTGGAGAAGATTTGTGACTTTTAAGTGTCCCTTTATGGTCAAAAAATATGGTACAGCTCATAAGTATTTTAATACTGCATCCATTGTTAGTGGATTTTCATTATTCGTGGGGGCTAGGGGCGTAAGGACCATAACCCCCTCAAATAACGAGGGAATACTGTGTGTGTCCGTGTGTATAAGTGTATACAGTATATATAAAATACACCCATGATGAGAAACCTCAACTGACATAAATATCTCTCTGATACCGCCAAAATTAGGCGTGATTTTGTTTTCTTTCGCTTAAGTGTACCTAATATTATGACAGTGTGTGGTGTTGTAAATATGAGCCTGAGATGAGATTAATTACCTTTGAGTGTCAAAGAAGAAATTGATCATTTGTAAACAATCATCGATTGTAACACTAACAGATAATTAACTGGACTCATGTATGTTTATAATGCTGCAATGTGTTTTAATGTTACTAAGTATTGTGTACATCAGTGTACACAATATACAATACTTGTGCCATTGCATGTATTTAAAGGGTGACTGTCATTAAATTTTTAGTATGTTATTCATGAAAAAACGTCAGCCAATATGGGCCCATGCGTTTTGTCACCATAAAACATGATTTTGACATATACAGCTTTTTGTAATTCCCACCATGAAAATCCTCTCGAGGGATTTGTTTTCAAGAAGAAGCAGGAAGTGATGTAAAGGACAGAGGCGCCCTCAAGTGGACTCGTTTGTTTCCATTAGTTTTACCTCCGGGAAGGTAGCTCGTTGTTTCTTCGTGTTACCCAAAATGCCGGCTCGTTGCATTGCTGGTCATTGCTTGAACACTCGGGAGAATGGATTTACACTTCATAAATTTGCAAGAGACCCGGTTCATTGTGAAAAATTGATTGGACGAGTGCAGAGGACGAGTGCTTTGTGGGTTCCAAATCACAGGTAGGTGTGTATACAGCTACTAAAAAAATAATAGTTTGGAGCGGACTACGTAATCGGTCTCTCATAACATAACAAAAGATCTGCGTACGAAATATGTCAATGTGCACGTCGGACAGCGTCGAGCTGTTGTGTCGCTTCGCCAGCAAAGGCTGCGCTTCAGGCTCGGGGACGGCGGTGGCTCTGAAGAACCCAGTCAAGAATGCGTCACTCAGCTGCGTGCGCGCAGTAAAGCACCCCGGCTTGACGGTGTTGTTCATTGCGTACTGCGGCGGCTGTGAACAACCCCGTAAAGTAGCACAGCTCGGCTCCATTGTAAGCCACACCGGCTGAGGCACCGTGTTCGGCAGTCACGGCTTCTGCGAAGGCTGCGCGTCGGGCTTTGCGGACGGCGGGGGCTCTGAAGAACCCAGCAGAGAATGCCTCACTCAGCCGCGTGGGCGCAGTAAAGCGTCCCGGCTCGACGGTGTTGTTCATCGCGTACTGCGGCTCTGAACAAACCCCTAAAGCAGCACGGGTCGGCTCCATCATAAGCCACACCGGCCGGCTACGATGAGCTGCAATGGCTCATCTCCACCGCGGAAGTGGATCGGATAGGGATGCGGTTTGGCCGTGAACACATATCATATGAATATAGCTCTATTACAATTGTGTAATATTGCCCTGAGGGCTTGAAACAATCGTGTAATATTGCCCCTGTAACTTCACTCGGTTGTGTGGTATTTTCCTTTTCGAAAAAAGCTGCCGTGTCAGAAGGGACGTGTTCATCTCCTATAGTTAGGGTGCACCGTGTGTTTTCATTGGCGAATGTCCAGGTGCAGACACGTACAGAGGATGCAGCCAATATTGCGACCACTTGGATGTCGTAGAATGACACTTCTGCAACTTTGCGCATGGATGACGCGCTCTCCGCTCACTTTTACTTTTTCGTATAGACATTGAAGTGAAGAATGTTATATGTATTTTTCATTACAATATCTATTTTAGAATGTTTATAGGGATGACACTTGGGCTTTAAGCAGAGGCCACTATTTGATAAAAGTGTTTTGTGCTCCTTATGTTCAGTTTTATCGTATAACATAAGACAGTAATTTTCAACCACTGTGCCGCGGCACACTAGTGTGCCATGAGAGATCGTCAGGTGGGCCATGAGAAATTATCCAATATCACTTTTTTTTTAATTAACATTTATTAATAATTTTCTGCAAATATTATGTCATTGTCCAGTGTCCGTGCTGTAAAGGCTGGCAGAGTAATGTAATATTTGTCCGTGTGGCAACGCGTAGCTGATTGCCTCGTTCCTCCACGAGAATTGACCCCTCCGTGGATATTGCGCAATCCGCGTCACTGACCAATCAGAGGCCAGAGATCTGCATAAACCAAAGCCTGTTTTTGCTCCCGCCATTTTCTCAGACAACATTGCATGGTCCAGTATAGGTTTAGTAAGCGTTTTATCGCGTATTTGGGTTATTTAACAAAAAATATGGTTAAGAGGTGTAGTCACGGACTTTGTAATAGTGACGACAGGTATCCTGAAAGGCTAGTTGGTGGAGTTCGATTCGTACCCTTTCCAAAACCGAAGACCCAGTACGAAAAATGCCTTCAATGGATCAAACTTTGTGGAAGACCGCATCATCAACTAAATCCATCTAATATCAACCGGAACACATATGTTTGCACGAAGGTATGCCCTATATTTGATTTTCAATACATGTCTCGTATAAATGAATTTCAAGTTCTTCGCTAGCATAACACTGGTGCGTGTGAACGATTGACACACTTATTCTTTGTTGAGCGATATTTAGCGATGATCGGACTGCACAAACGTATCAATTTATTGCTGGCTCGCGGCCGAAGCTTAACCAGACTGTGTTTGCACGAAGATATGCCCTAAATTTGATTTTTAAAACACGTCTCGTATAAATGAGACGTTCTCCGCTAACATAACACCGCTACGTGTGAACAATTGACACATTTATTCTTTGTTGAGCGATATTTAGTGATGATCGGACTGCACAAACGTATTGATTTCTTGCTGGCTCGCGGCCGAAAGTTAACCAGACTGTCTTTGCACGAAGATATGCCCTAAATTTGATTTTTAATACACGTATAAATGAATGAGACGTTCTCCGCTAGCAGAACACCGCTACGTGTGAACGATTGACACACTTATTCTTTGTTGAGCGATATTTAGCGATGATCGGACTGCACAAACGTATCGATTTCTTGCTGGCTCGCGGCCGAAGCTTAACCAGACTGTGTTTGCACAAAGATATGCCCTAAATTTGATTTTTAATACACGTCTCGTATAAATGAATGAGACGTTCTCCGCTAGCATAACATTGCTACGTGTGAATGATTGAATGAAATCAGAAGCATGGCGTCTCTCTCAGTTAAGAATGTGTTGTATTTAGAATCTGTAATATATCGTTGATTTGAATGAAATCAGAAGCATGGAGTCTGTCTCAGTTCAGAATGTATTGTATTGTATTTGCCATTTTTACTGTTTGTCTTACGTCAGCGCACGTGACGTGACGTCACTTCAGGAGGCGAGGTTAAGTGCCCTGTACGGAGGGGTCAATTAGTGATGCACCTGAGAGGCCATGGTGACAGTCAAGGAGAAGTTTTTAAAAAGGACAACTGCAAACTCCGAACTGGGCCCTGGACAAGATTCTGACCCGGATGAAGGCCCTAGTATGAGTGGTGGGAAAAAGAAAGCAAAGACGGTGATCTCAAGGCAATATAGTGTAAGCTATCTTTCGTTTGGATTTACTTTCACTGGGGATGAGACGACACCTATTCCGTTACGCCTGGTGTGTGGCAAGAAGCTATCCAACAGCGCCATGGTGCCAAGCAAGCTTAAATGCCATCTCCAAACGACACACTCGTCGCTTCAAAACAAGCCGATAGACTATTTTGTTCGCCTGCGTGTAAACACAGAGAAACAGGCAACGTTGAGAAAAACCACAAAGGTAAATGAGAAAGCGCTCAAAGCTAATTACCTAGTCGCCGAACTTGTTGCTAAATCAAAAAAGCCGCACACTGTGGCAGAGACATTAATACTACCTGCCTGTAAAGCCATTGTCAACGAGATGCTCGGCCCTGATGCGGTTAAAGACATAGCTCAAGTCCCACTCCCTGATAACACAATTGCCAGGCGTATTGATGACATGTCTACAGACATCGAAAGCCATGTTTTGGAAAAGATACGCATCAGTAGGAAATTTGGGTTGCAAGTTGACGAGTCTACGGATAATAGTGGACATTCTCAGCTCTTGGCCAATGTGCGTTTTGTGGATGGAGATGCCATTAGAAAAAACTTCCTATTTTGCAAGGCACTGCCAGAAAAAAAAACAACTGGAAAGGAACTTTTTCGGGTCACATCGGAATATCTTGACCAGGGAGGACTTACGTGGGAAAACTGCACAAGTGTGTGCACTGATGGAGCTGCATCCATGGTCGGGCGCACCAAAGGCTTCGTGAGTAGAGTGAAGGAAAGAAACCCAGATCTGATTGTTACGCACTGTTTTTTGCACCATGAGGCCCTCGTTGCTAAGACTTTACCAGCAGAACTGGTTCCTGTGTTAGACGATGTGGTGCGCAGAGTGAATTTTGGAAAGACACGACCTCTGAAAAGCCGTATATCCGCATCTCTGTGTAAGGAAATGGGAGCGGAGCATAAAGCCTTATTGCTCCATACGGAGGTCCGATGTTTGTCGCGCGGTAAGGTGCTGACCCGTGTGTATGAGCTGCGAGAGGAACTTAAAATGTTTCTGACAAATGAGAGGTCTGATTACTCAAATCTGTTTGCAAGTGATGAGTGGTGCGCAAAGGTGGCATACCTGGCTGATATATTTCATCATCTTAATGAACTGAACACAAGGATGCAGGGCCGAAATGAAAACCTGCTTACAAGCGCAGATAAAATAAATGGATTCCGTTTAAAGGTGCACCTCTGGCAACAATATGTGCAACGTGCCAACCTGGAGATGTTCCCACTCACAGAAAAAGGGCAAAGCAACACTGCTGCACTGTCTGAGGTAATAGGTAAACATTTGAAAAGTCTTGAGGAGAAGTTGTCATTTTATTTCTCTTCAGCCTCCACTGAATGCTTTGATTGGGTTAGGGACCCATATAGCTCGGCATCAGTTGTTGGAAAGGACATGACTTTACAAGAGCAGGAGGAACTAACTGAACTGAAACAAGATCGTGGTTTAAAACTAAGATTTGATGATCTTCCTTTGGACAGTTTTTGGTTGACTGCTGCCAAGGAGTTCCCCATTCTGGCCAACAAAGCTGCTCTGACACTGCTCCCATTTTCCACAACATATCTGTGTGAGCTGAGCTTTTCAAGCCTAACTGCTATAAAAACTAAAAACAGAGAGAGACTGAGAGCTGTTGAAGAAGAGCTTCGTATGTGTCTTTCTTCTATTCCTGCCAGGATATCGGCTTTGTGTTCATCTAAACAGGCCCAGGTTTCACACTGACTGAGTAAAAATAAATTGAGAAATTATATTGTTATTAAATATACTATACAGAGTGTCATTTTGTAACATTTTTGGTTAGTGGTGTGCCACAAAATTTTTCCAATGTAAAAAAATGTGCCGTGGCTCAAAAAAGGTTGAAAAACACTGACATAAGACATTTTTTCCATACACTTAAGTGTAAAATGTTTACATGTATTTGTAGCTATGAGGAATTTTTTTTTTTTTTTTTTGCCTATTTCTTTATCCTTATTCTGCTGCAGTCAAGTGACAAAAATGAATTAGTCAGTGTGTGAGAAGTTAGCACATGCTTTAGAAGTTCCCGTGTGTATTATTGTACATATGAAAAGGAAGGTGGGAGCTTTGACTGCTTAATGTGGATTTTGCTTCGACAATGGATGACTGGCTTTGCATTTTTGCTTCGCCCAGTGATACAGGAATATGAAGGCCTGCAAAGGAGTCATGAAGCAGCTACTAAGGAGGTAAATGTCTCACAATATTACATTGTCTACCCAAATATGCCTCTTTATGCAGTTGTCAATAAAGCCCATCATCTTAATAATTTACATTGTATTAGTTTCCTTAAGATACCCTATTAACTGATGTTATGTTCTGACAGTTGAACAAAATGGAATGGCGTTTCAAATGACAAATTGGGAATATTGACAATGTGCTGTGCAAGGTAAAGATGCTGTGACTATACAGAAATTACCTCATAAACAGGAAGTAAGGAGCAACAACGTTGCAAAACTCTCATCTGTCCAGATAAATATAGAGCAATGTAATAGATGAGATTTTTTTTCCGGATACATTTTGTAGAATAATTTTGGTTAGGTCAAGAGCTTGAGCCTATCCCAGCTAGCATCAGGCAAGAGCCTGGGTACACCCTGAACTTGTCGCCAGCCACTTGAGGTGCACATCTAAACAATTGACCATTCACACTCATATTAACACCGATGGGAAATATAGAGTCTTCAATTAAAATACAATACATATTTTTGCAATGTGGAAAGAAACCAAAGTACCCGTAGAAAGCTGTCAGGTTCACCAATCAGACATTCATTAAACAGGACAAAAAAGGCAGCAAAGACACCAGTTCAAGTCTCACGAGTAGAGAGGAGAGGAACTGCCTCATACAATTCACCACTGCACTCTCTGATTATCTTCTCCTCAGCACCTCTATTTATTTATTTTTAAGATGCCCCTTATTTACATGGATGTTACAAAAAGGAGACGACAAGCAAAACAGTTTGAAACAAGGTGTACATGTTTGTTCATGTGCGTGTGCACATATTGAAGATTGCTGAATACATGTGTGGTCATCATTTCTTTAATAGTCAGCAGTTCTGATGATTAGATGTTTTTGTTCTTGCTATCTCCTGCGAGGAGGCTGCCACGTTATCTAGGGCAGAGCAAAGCATTTCTTTATTGGAAGCAGATGTATGATAATTATGATCACAATTATTCCTACATTTCCCCCCTGTTTAACCTACATTTGCTACCACATTTTCTAGAGCAGAGCAAATCATTCTTCATTGCAGACAGAGCAAAGAATTCTTCATTGCAGGCAAAGCATTCTTCTGGGACGCAGCCTCAGCGCACATGCACACAATTTGTCATAACATGTCATTATTCAAGCCGCTTATCCTCAAAAGAGTTGCAGGAAAGCTGGAGCCTATCCCAGCTAACTTCGGGTGAAAGCCGGACTACACCCTGAATTTGTCGCCAGTCAGTCAGAGGGCAGTTATCGACACCATCACTGAGCGGGAATCGATCCCACACTGCCCACACCAAAGGCAGACATGTGTACCACTACCCCCTCAGTGATTCTAGTTGCACACAAGCAAGAAAGCTGGTGTAAACAGGTTGTGCGCAAAACTAATAAAACCCTCCATGACAAAATCACTAACTTTCACTCAATGAAAAATGTTTCTCAGCTTGTATCAGGACTTGTCACTGTCACACCCCGAAAGCCACAACCCCACCGTGATTGGTAGGTTCACCAGCTCTGCACACATCACCGTAAAGTGCCATTCATATAAAACTTCAGGGCCACACCATCATTTGACTTTCATAGTAAGTAAGGTGGGGGCCGCAAAACATCATCTTGGTGGCCACAAATGGCCCGCGGACCACTAGTTTGAGACCACCAATGTATATTATCTTCTAATTCAGTTTTTTCTGCCATCACTGAGTTTCACTTTGAGGAGCATGTTTTGCACATCTTTTAGAACTGTTAAATCAAGAGGAGGGTTGGGGGCTTGTGATCGTGTCACTATGTGTGTGCCATATTTTCCTGTTGCTGCCTCCTTGGCGCTTTTATCAGCGAATGTATTTCCCAGGGAGACAGCATTTTTTTTTCTTTTTATTTTTTTTTTCAAGATTTTATTACAGCTCTCTTTCTGCCTCACTTTCTTTAGCCTGTTTTAAACTGTTGTAGCTGGTTTTAATATAGCCACTGCTTGCATTACTTCAGCTGACTCTCCTGCCTTTCTCTTTCTTGCCTATGCTAACCAACCTCTCGCCATCCCAAGATGTAAGTCTTAATCTTGGCTTTTCCTTGCTTCCCTGTAACACTTGCCATCAATCGTTCTACCAACCTGCTGCATTCTTCAACTGTTAATTTTCCATTAAAACCACGTTTTCTTTTCCATTTTTTAAGAAACATCATGCTGCCCGGTAAACATTGTTCCATACATTTTAAATCGCTCTCAAGGGCAGACTTACTGTTCCCGCTCCCCATTATGTTTTTTTACATTTGTCCCGTACAGACTACTTGTCCTTTTTGGGACCCATGTCCTAATCCACTACCTTGTGTACTTCACCGGAGCACGGACTTCTGTTAGCACCGTTAGGTTTTGTAAGTTACTGTTAATGTTGAAATGATGGATTCTCAGAGGTACAGAAGTAGCAGGTACAGATACACAGGCAAAGAATGCCGGCTTGCAATTTTCAGTTGAAAATAATGGATATTCCTACAGCAGCTCAGAAAATGGATAGATGGCTATAATAATGTTAATAATTTTACATATACCTATAAATCACACCTCTGGATGAACTATGAAAAAAAATCGTGACTTATTGTCCAAAAAATATGGTACGTACCTCAGTTTCGTCTGAGATATTTTGCTATTGCTTTGTTTTCTGACCAGAGAAGTCATGCTCAAGAAACTTGGAATTGTGCCCAAATACAAATTCATTCCCATCCGCTTCTTTTTGATGCTCTGGTGTTGAAGGGCCCTTCAGGATAATTCACACGAAGCTGTCTCTGACACTTTACAGCACAGGTGTCAAACTCAAGGCCCGGGGGCCAGATCCAGGCGCCACCTGATTTTATGTGGCCCGCGAAGGTAAATCATACGTCAACCTCCATGATTCTTGTTCAAATCGGTACACAAATTTAAAATTGTCATATCGTAAATGATAACATTGAGATATAGCAAGCTTTTTTTTTCATCTTACCAAACATAAATAAAACACAATTACCCTTGATTTCTGACCTCAAAACTAGTTCAGAAATTTAATGTGCAAACATGATGAGGTGGATAATGATTTCTATATTTTTCAGTCATAATGGCCCTCTGAGGGAAACCGGAACGACAATGTGGCCCGAAATAAAAATAAGTTTGACACCCCTGCTTTACAGGGTAGGTGTTAATTTCCTTATGACCCAACAGAGAGGTGTAAGGTGACTTGAAAGAGTAGCTTAGTGGTGATGGGCATGGCTGTTCTTCTGAGGGTACTGAATCATTTGAATCAGTTATTTAAAAAGATTTGTTCAAAAGATTTCTTCACCAAATCAATCAGTTCTTTTTTCAGGAAATTGTTTAAGAGCTTCCTTATTAGGTAATGATCCATCTCCCTGAAGTTCACATTTACTCAACACGTTCACTGAAGGATCATGCGTTGTCAAGTTTTGTAAACAATTAAAGGCGGGGGGTTTAAAAACAAACAAAATGACAATGATAAATTATCACCGACCCACATCTCTCTCAGTTTTCCCTCAAACACGTGCCTTTGGTTTTGAATCATGAACATGCGTGCAGTGTGCTCAGCAACCGAAAAATCCTCCCACGTCCCCTGATGTTCACCTAGGCCCTTACTGCCTGGCATGACTTTTCTGCATTCCACCACCGTGGTCAATATCGCTAACACCAGCCTGGCCACCTGGGCTTCCTGCACACTCGCCTTACTGTTATTTCCATCTAATTAGTGGAAAGTGTCTTTGAGTATCTTGAGAAGCTCTTTATAAGTTGTATATTTTATTATTATTATTATTATTATTACAAACCGTATTCCAATGAAGTGACGCATGTGTTGATTAAATGAGAATACACTGACTTGCCAATCATGTTCAACCTATATTGAATTGCATACAATGAAGAAAGTAAGTAATTGAACACCCTGCTATATTGCAAGTTCTCCCATTTAGAAATCATGGAGGGGTCGGAAACTTTCATCGTATCGCATGTCCACTGTGAGAGAGACAAAAAAAAAAAAAATCCAGAAATCATAATGTATGATTTTTTTTAACGATTTATTTGTGTGATACAGCTGCAAATAAGTATTTCAACACCTGAGATAACCAATGGTAAGATTTGGTACAGTAGCCTTGTTCTGGAGACTGGCTCGGCCACACCAGAACTTTGATATGCTTCTTACGGAGCCACTCCGTGGTTTTCCTGGCGGTGTGCTTCAGGTCATTGTCATGTTAAAAGACCCATCCACAACCCATCTTCAATGATCTGACCGAGGGAAAGAGGTTGTTCCCCAAAATCTCACAATACATGGCCACGGTGATCCTCTCCTTCTTACAGTGCAGTCGTCCTGTTCCATGTACAGAAAAACACCCCCAAAGCATGATGATACCACCCCCATGCTTCACAGTGGGGATGGTGTTCTTGGGATGGAACTCATCATTCGTTAGTGGAATTATGATCAAAAAGTTCCATTTTGGTTTTATTTGACCACAAAACTTTCTCCCATGACTCCTCTGTATCATCCAAATGGTCATTTGCAAACTTAAGACGGGCCTCGACATGTGCTGGTTTTAGCCAGGGAACCTTCCGTGCCATGCATGATTTCAAACCATGACGTCTTGGTGTATTACCAACAGTCAAGTTGGAAACGGTGGTCCCAGCTCTTTTCAGGTCATTAACCAAAGGAGCTTCCTAATCTGCTCATTTGCCATTTTACGATTGTTAGCGTAGCATATTTATTGCTACTGCATCAAAGATCAGAAACGGTGAGTTTGTGAGTTTTAACTTAAACTAAGACAAAAAAAAAATGTCAACTATAAGGGTTTTGGCATTTGGAGAGTTGTGCAGTTCCCAGAGATGGAGGAAGAGCTGTAATCGATTGTAGCCAAACAGAGGGCAAGAGACTGCGCTATCAGCATGGTGGAGCGTCACCTGAAAACACTGACAATAATGAGAAATAAACAGAACCAAGACTGGGATTTAAAAAAAAAAAAAAAAAATCCTCTTTAACGCCATGGATGGCACAGAGGATGACATGCTTTGGGGGAAGATGGGTTGGGATCACTGTTCATGATGCAATGCAGGGAGACACCGGAACTGGAACAAATATTCAATGAGTTCCATAGGGATGCACCAAAGGTAAGTAGTATGGATCTTTTTCAGATCGAAGATGAGTCAGATGCTTCTTTTGAAGGCTTGACCAAGGATATGTAACATATTGGATTCATTGCCCTATGCACAAAGGTTTTATGCACGAAGTTCAAGTTAAACAGTGTTACATTAATTATTTAAGACTGTAATACATGTTATCAACACTATTAATAAAATGTTATGCCTCTATTCACCATTTAACTTAGTTGGTTGAGGGATTCTGTTCTGACAATTACAGGGAGCATTTCCTGAGGCCTTTCCCAAGATATATATCACTGCTACTTCAGCACATGCACAAAAATTATTGTTATTAATGATTGCTGTACAGACATTTTTTTAATAACAATGTTTGGTTTATCACCCAACTTGCTGGAATAGTTGCACAAATTAACGGACAAGAAGTTGTCTTTCTTCTGATCAGGAGGTTGTGAGAGACAGGCCAGTTACAATCTCCAAACACGTTCTGAACCAGCCTCTCATGTACTGTTTTTTTTTTTTGTTTTTTTTAAATTAGAAAACAGACAAGGTCAAAAGGAGGGGTGAGCAGGTGCAGGTACAAAGGTGCATTCTAGGATGATGATGTGGCACATCATACAATGATGATTTAGCACATTCTTTGGTTATGATGGAGTTGTCCTTGGCCACTTCTAGGAAGATACTGTTGCATCTGTAGGTAAGGAGTTCATCCTGTGAACAAGACTATTCGAAGCAAGGATGACACTATACAGGCTAAATGTACCTACAATAATTAGAATACATAATAAATATATTCACAACAACCCTAACAAACAACAAAAGTACAAACCTAGCAACATAAAATACAGATAATTCCCAATATTTTATGTTAGGGGCATGGCCCAGCCACTGCACTGGGCAGTATCGCCTCTGACAGCTGTCCCATGGCTGCTCTGCATTGGACACTAATTAGACCAGGCATTTAAGCCTTAAATGTATCATTGGCATTGGCCAGTTCACTGCGGTGTGTTACTGTGTGTTGGACTTTATAGTGCGTGAGTACGCAAGCTTTTGGTAGTGCTTCCCTCTATTCCAGCGTGTCTGTGCCATCATAACCAAGTCTTGCTTTTGTTCTTGTTTTCAAGTTTTGCCTCATACTCACCGGACCTCGTTTCATGATTTTGGTCCTTGCCTCTTGCCTTGCGTTTTTGTGCCTCTGCCTATTTTGGACTGCTAATGTGTGTATGACCTTAGCCTGGAATAAAACCACCCTCTACACAATGTCCTTGCCTGGGATTCCTGCATTTGGGTCCAGCCCCGTGCCTTGTGCCCATGACATTTTTGAGCATATGCATAGCAGAAAATTGGTGGTGTGCATTGTACATTGGTTGAAGGGCTTTCCTTATTATTATTATTATTTTTTATGTCAACTTTGGGGGTGCGCATAATCCTTCAGGGTGCTTTATACATGAGAAATTACGGTACTTATTGGAGATGATAGATGATGTATTTACCTATTTACAACTACCATAATAAACATTATTTTGTCAAGAACGAGGCGGAGGGTAGGACCCAGATGCAGGAACCTGAGATGTAAGCATGGATTTCAGGAAGGTTTATTGCCAGCAGAGTTCATACATGGGAAGGCAGTCCAATTGGGCGACGGTACAAAAATCACACGGCAAAAGGCTTGGTCAAAAATCAGACATGCCAAAACGTGAAAGCGTATCTTGACTTGATATGGCTCAGTAATGTGATGACATGGGACAAGGTAGTAACATGAGCTGACGCTCATGAACACACATACAGATGGTAAACCCTCACTTCGTTGCGCTTCACTAATTGTGGTTTCAGTGTATCTCTTTTTTGCACCACACCCCTAAAAAAGACAGATCAGCATACACTATTGTGGGAAGACGCATTGATAGAAGGCACGTGATTGGTGCATTGTGAGCAGCAGATTTTAGAAAAACAGCCCAGTGACGATGAGGCTGAAGAAAGTGCTGTCAAACCTCAAGCTGCAAGGACAGATTCACCCCCTCCAGGATGAGACTTTTCGGCAACCAAATGTTGGTTTGAAAAATTTCAAAAGCATTACGGCGTAAGAAGTCTGCCTCTGTACAGTGAGGTTTTGGTGACAACGATGTTGCTCATCATTATGTGGAGGAAGAATTTGCACAAGACATCGACGACAATAAGGTACGAGCTGTCGAGTTCAGCAATTGTATTGAAGGGGTTATCTCCTTGTACAGGGAAATTTTGAAGCAGAAGGAGAAATGACAGCACCATGTTTTTCTCAAAGATAAAAACCTCAGTTACATCGTGAGCATTGTTGGATTAATTGTATTAATTCTATATAAAGTTATCTCATATTTGCTTTCTTGTTTTGCTTTTAATGGGTTGGTGCTATATGTGCGTAAACAATGTGATGCAATGAAGAAAGGCACATCACAATGGTGAGACAGAGGGGATGTCACAACAGTGCAACAAAGGTAACGTCATTTTGGTGTGTCGGGAACATTCTGTGCTCACGGGACAAGACAACACGCATTTGCTTTGTTTGTCAATGTTGTAATTTTTGTCTGAAGTATGCAAAGATTTTTATCGACAATTATGAATTTTCATGGGCACTGCCATTTTCACGAGTCACCTGCCCTACATGCGCAAATGTGACGTGTACCGGGCCGCAACAAAGGCTCGATTACATGGGACACCATTTATGCCCAGTGCTGATTTCTCGGATATATCCTCATCTGATGAAGAAATAGCAATATCGGGAAGATGGAGAAAAACTTCCATACACAGCCGTGAGCTCACTTGCTGGGGAGTGACCTCACTGCTCCCCCGAGCCCCGGAGCAGTGCCGCTAATGGCTGTGTATGGACGTATTCCTCCATCTTCCTGATCAACCGACCAGCCAAGCCATGACCTCGCTCCCCGAGCCCTGGAGCTCGCTTGCCGGGGAGTGAGCTCACGGCTCCCCCGAGCCTCGGAGCGGTGCCGCTCACGGCTGTATGTGGACACCCGAGAGCGGCGCTGCTCACAGCTGTGTATGGAAGTATTCCTCCGTCTTCCCGATCAATCGAGCATCCGAGTGGCAGAGCAGCTCACGGCTGTGTATGGGAGTATTCCTCCGTCTTCCAGATCAACCGATACTGCTATTTCTTCATCAGATGAGAATAAGTCCGAGAAATCAGTGCTGGGCATAAATGGTGTCCCATGTAATCGAGCCTTTGTTGTGGCATGGTATATGTCACATCCACCCACTTAGGTCATGTGACTCGCAAAAATGGCAGTGCCCATGAAAATTCGGAATTGTCGATGAAAATCTCCCCAAAACACCATTGAATAGGAGAAGATTTAACATCACATTGTCAAAATAGAGTACATATTACATGACCTCTTGGATACATTGTTAATGCAAACCAGTGGATTACCCCTTTAAATACACAACGTAATCAGCGCGCATGAGGAAGTCGCACACAGGCATGCCCCTGAATCCCCCAAATTAACGCTGTGCTTCCTGTGTGTGTGTGTGTGCGCGTGCATGTGTGTGTGTGTGTGTGTGTGTGTATATATATATATATATATATATATATATATGTGTGTGTGTGTGTGTGTGTGTGTGTGTGTGTGTGTGTGTATACATATGTGTATATTTATAAGGTTTTATAATTAAAGATTTGATTAAATACCTTTTTTTAAAAAAACAATACATTTGCAAAGTACAAATACTGTTTACATATTTTAAAAGTTCTGGTGTCCACAGAAACATACATGCCCCCCTGCTTCGCGGTTTTGCACTTTTTGTGGATGGTTCTGGTCCCAATTACTGTATTCAAACAAGGTTCCTGGATGTTGTCAAGCAGCAATCAGAGGTACTAAAGCGAGATTTCATCTCCTAATAAAATTGCAATGTTTAAATGCTCAGATTTTCAGAAGTGGCCTTCTACCAGTGGTGGTATTTGGAAATGAATGTTTCAGAAGGCTCAGTCAATTAAATAAGTGGTACACAAATGTGTACGATGAGTTTCAGTGACAATTTCTGCGTTGTTTCGGGGTTCTCATACAAGTTCTCCAGGCAGACGGTTTCTGTCAAAAGAGAAAAGTCGTTAAGTTTCTGGCTCCTGACATCTTTTCCTGTGTAGATTATTCTGTGGCCCGAAAGGAAAACATTGGCCTTGTTGACATGGGTGAAGGACAACAAGTTCAGGAATTGGCAGTTGATTCCAAACAATCAGAAGAACAAGAAATAAGGTGACACAAGCCACAAACGGAGTTACCAGCATCACCTAAACAATTGGAGGAATGAATAAGCAATGTGATGAGGCAGCACTTGGAATGTCTGACACCCATCCCTGCCCAACTGGAGTAAAGCCCAACGCAAACGTCACTCTCTACTAGTGTAGATGTCCTCTTAGGTATAACAGATAGGATGAACTCTATTGTTATATTGGTATGCAGTGAACACCAGGCCAAGATCTTCCTCCCATCCCCCCTCCCCTAAAACCACTGTCAACTAAGATGCGAAGGCCCCTTCTCCACCCTTGAAGAATTTTACCTGCAAATCTGACAGATATCTGTGGGGTCTTTCCCAGAATAAGTCAGACCTGTGGAGCGCAGGAATTTTTTTATCTTTGTCATTACAAGGGACAGAAAGTTGATCAAATGAATCCATTCATCTTAACTGTTTATCCTCACTAGAGTCACAGGAGTGCTAGATCCTATCTCAACTGTCTTCGGGCAGTTGGCGTGGTACACCCTGAACAACCGTTCACACTAACATTCACACCTACAGGCAATTTAGAGTCTTTAATTAATCTACCACACATGTTTTTGGGATGTGGAAGGAAACTGGAGTGCCTAGAGAAAACACACGCAGGCACGGGGAGAACGTGTAAACTCCACATAGGACTTGAAGTTCTCACAGGCGGAGCTGGGATTTGAGCCCAAGTCCTCAGAACTGTGAGGCAGATGCTCTAACCAGTCTTCACTATGCTGCCTGATCCAAGAAATACGGCACACAAAGTATAACTATAATTTTAGCGAGGATAAATAATGAAAAAAAAAAAAGATCCCTTTTGAATGTCTCAGTTTTTAGTTCTAGATGACCCAAAATTAATGCTTTAATCATTTATACAACTCAGCAGTTTCAATATGAACTTTATGGAGGATTTTTCAAAACTGCTGTCATTTATTTGGGCTGACTACAAGTACTTTGTTAGATACTTATACTTTAACATTAATACATTTCACCTCTCCAAGTATTAAGAGTGCAACTCACACTCAAGGTCACATCTCTCGCTCGATCGATCGGGAAGACGGAGGAATACTTCCAAACAGCTATGAGCGGGACAGCTCCAGGGCTTGCGGGTGTTGTGAGCTCGCTCCCTGGTGAACGAGCTCTAGGGCTCAGGGAGGGAGCTGTGCCGCTCACGGCTGTGTATGGAAGTATTCCTCTGTCAATGTCTATTAAGAAAAACTACATAAATAAGAGTACAGCCACTAAGTTTGTGGGGACCACAAACTGGGAATGGAGAGAGAGTTAAAGTTTTGAATAATTTCCCATGGAAAATCTGAAATGTCATGAATGCTGTTACTCTGATTAAAACTAAGACAATATTGAGGTGTCTTAGTACACTGTGGAGGAGCACAATAATGGTAAAGACTTCTAAATCAAAGTTTGGGAAAGTAGAACACAAGTGGAGAAAAACTTAACTCCAAATCAATTATGACCTCTAATAATAATAATATTTGTAATTTTAACCAAGATTTAGAGCTGGAGAGCAACACATTTCTAAAATGATCAATAAACTTCAACAATGCTTGCACTGTTTGCTGTGGTTGAAAAGCTCACCATCCCCACCAAATCAGAGAGCTTCATACCTACTAATAATAGATACATGTAATTAATTTGCTTCCTTTACAATTTTTCAAGTTCAGGTTTTTGGTTGATTGTCATTGCATATCAACAATGAAATTGCACATGTCGCCCCTCCACATAAACACTACAACATTCAATCTGTGTGCATCATCAGCAACCATCACAATCACACAAAATGACATATCAGCATGTTAGTAAAAATGTATCAAACTGCAATCATCTTTGTGTTCAAATAACAGCAGGTAATAGAAACATTTCAACATAAATAGAAGATTCCTTTCCTTCACATACAGTGCCTTGTGAAAGCATTCGGCCCCCTTTAACTTTTCAACCTTTTGCCACATTTCAGGCTTCAAACATAAAGATATAATTTTTTTTGTCAAGAATCAACAAGTGGGACACAATCGTGATATTTCATACTTTTTTAACAAATAAAAAACTGAAAAGTGGGGCGTACAATATTATTCGGCCCCTTTACTTTCAGTGCAGCAAACTCACTCAAGACGTTCAGTGAGGATCTCTGAATGATCCAATCTTGACTGATGATGATAAATAGAATCCACCTGTGTGTAATCAACTCTTCGTATAAATGCACCCGCTCTGTGATAGTCTCGGGTCTCTGTTTAAAGTACAAAGAGCATCGTGAAGAACAAGAAACACACCAGCCAGGTCCGAGATACTATTGTGGAGACGTTTGAATCCGGATTTGGAAACAAAAAGATTTCCCATGCTTTAAACATCTCAAGGAACTGTGCAAGCAATCATATTGAAATGGAAGGGGTATCAGACCACTGCAAATCTACCAAGACCCGGCCTTCCCTCAAAACTTTCACTTCAAACAAGGAGAAGACTGATCAGAGAGGCAGCCAAGAGGCCCATGATCACTCTGGATGAACTGCAGAGCTCTACATCTGAGGTGGGAGAGTCTGTCCATAGGACAACAATCAGTCGTACACTGCACAAATCTGGCTTTTATGAAAGAGTGGCAAGAAGAAAGCCATTTCCCAAAGATATCCATAAAAAGTCACGTTTAAAGTTTGCCACAAGCCACCTGGGAGACAGACGAAACGTGTGGAAAAAGGTGCTCTGGTTAGATGAAACCAAAATCAAACTTTTTGGCCACAATGCAAAACGATATGTTTGGAGTAAAAGCAACACAGCTCATCACCCTGAACACACCATCCCCACTGTCAAACATGGTGGTGCCGGCCTGCTTTTCTTCAGCAGGGACACGGAAGGTGGTTCAAATTGATGGGAAGATGAATCTTGCCAAATAGAGAAGCATTCTGGAAGAAAACCTCTTGAAGTCTGCAAAAGACCTAAGACTGGGACTGAGATTTATTTTCCAACAGCACAATGATACAAAACATAAAGCCAAATCTACAATGGAATGGTTCACAAATAAACATATCTAGGTGTTAGAATGGCCAAGTCAAAGTCCAGACCTGAATGCAATCAAGAATCTGTGGGCAGAGCTGAAGACTACTTTTCACAAACCCTCTCCATCCAACCTCACTGATCACTGAGAATGGGCACAAATTTCAGTCTCTTGATGTGCAAAACTGTTATAGATGTACCCCAAGCGACTTGCAGCTGTAATTGCAGCAAAAGGTGGCGCTACAAAGTGTTAATGCAAGTGTCCCGATTAATATTGCACACCCCACTTTTCAGGTTTTTATTTGTTTAAAAAAAAAAAGTTTAAAATATCCAATAAATTTCGTTACACTTCACAATTGTGTCCCACTTGTTGATTCTTGACAAAAAAAACCAAAACATTTTATATCTTTATGTTTGAAGCCTGTAATGTGCTGAAAGGTTGAAAAGTTATAGGGGGCCGAATACTTTCAGAAGGCGGCATATGTTATGTGTTGATGACTCTGGTGTATGTTGGTGATTCAGAGAGGAAATGGCTTTAGGGAAAAAATACAGTTAATGAATCTAATGGTCTGCAATCTAATTTGACCTGTATCGCGTCCCTGAGCACAAAAGAGTGAGAAGCTTATGACTGGGCTGGGAAGTGTCTGTCCTTTTGGGCCAGGCTGTAGTGTCATAACAGGTGTTGGCAAGATCCTTTAATGGTGGAAGAGGGCAGCCAATTACTTTTTCTGCAGTTCTCACAACTCTTTGCAGTGCTTTTTAAATCTGCAACACAGTCGCCTGTATATGTAATGCAATATGTAAAAATGTTCTCATTCAAATGTTGTTTCTTGTAAAAATCTTGAGGAACTGAATATGTTGCCAGCCCTTCTTGACAATGACTGTGGTATTTGGAGTCCAGGAGAGCGTGTCTGTGATGTAGATCCCAAGAAATTTCTAGCTCCACGCGGTCTTCATTGATGTAAATGGAGGATAGGTCAGTTCTGCGTTTCCTAAAGTCCAATATAAGTGATTTGGTTCGTTTGTTTAAAATCAGGCTGTTTGCAGAGCACCACATAGACAGATTGCAGATGACACCTTGGCGGCAGACTCAGACCCCTGAGATGAGTCCCATCACAGTTGTCATCTGCAAACATAATGGTATGATTGGAGGGGTGGATGGCTGTGCAATCAGGTGTATAGACAGTACAGAAGAGGGCTCAGCATACAGCCCCAAGGGGAACTGGTACAGTGAGTAATGAGGAAGAGCGGTCAAGGCTGTTTCGGGGAAGTTTGTGAGAAGGTCCATAATCCAGGAGCACAACTGTGTTTTAAAACCAAGGTGAAGCAGTTTCCTACTTAAAATGTGTGATATAATGATATTAAATGCAGAGCTGTAATTGACAGAGAGCATCTGGGCATATGAGTTCTTGTGCTCTCTGTGTTCCAGCGCTGAGTGGAGAGTTACGGTGATGGCATCCTCCTTTGACCTGTTTTACCTGTAGGCACACTGAAAGGGGTCAAAGGTTTAGTTTTTATTAGCCTAAGTATGAGTCTCTCCAGGCATTTTGTTACATTGGGGGTGACAGCAATAGGTCTGTGGTCATTTAAAAGCAGTGATTCCAAACCTTTATTGAGCCAAGGCACATATCTTACATTTCAATCTCATGGCACACGACCAAACAAATGTGTCACAAAAAGTGGATACACAAGTCAATTATACATTTTCTGTCATCAAATAGAAAACCATTTGTTCTGCCTGTCTTTATATGCCACTGTCAAAGATAGAGGAACAAGGATACATTATTTGATGTTGCGTAGCCACACCTCTGACTATGAGGACAGTCGAACAGAGTGACTTGCAACAAGTAGCAGCTCCATATTGTCCATTTTTTTTCATGATAGATTGGGCGTTTGAGAGAAAAATGCTCAGAACGGTGGTTTATAGAACCATCTTCGCAACTTGGGTACCAGGCCTGGCAGCCCTGCTTACGCTTCAAATCAAACCAGATTAAATAAAAATTATTAATTTAGAATGGGAACGTTACATACGAGGGTTGCAAGCATCACTTCTAGTTTGGCATGAATCTTTTGATGACGCATTGTAAATCCAGCTTTTTAATGAATGAAGCTCCACATCACTTATTTTCTGCAGAAAATGGGAAAATGACACAAACTTTTTATTAATTATTGACCATTCTCACAGTCCTTGGTTTGCTACACAGGAATCAGTTCTAGTTCTCTATTTCAGAGGCTTGTCAGTTCTCCTTAACTCAAACACAAACAAAAGTGCATAGGAACGTTACAGACATTTTTAAAAGGAACTCAAAGGGCAATCTACACAACAGGCAGGACAAGACACTAAAAAAGATGACAGATAAACATTGTTTTAGGCTGCTGAATTATGGTGTGACAGGTGGGGGTCAGTGGCTGTGGTATGGCCAGGCGCATAGGAGGACTCACTGTTCTCGTTAATCCAACCCAAATATAAATATGGATCAATTTGTACTTTTAGTGTGCAACAAGGTTGTATTTACAAATGTTGCCCACGGTTGAGCTTCCAGATTTGGCCAGAGGAAAAGTCCCATCAGAGGCGTCTGCTTCTATCCGTATCAGTGGTCTGGGAGTGCCACATAGGACTGCTTCGAGCGCGTACAAGTATGCTCTGCCATCAACGCTGCTTGTCGTAGGCCCATGTCACCTCAGAAGGTGGGACCTCTCCGCTGTACTGGGTGTCTTGGAGAAGACAGTGCTGAGGGCAGAACCAGGACCAGAGAAAACACTGGGGAGACCCTAAAACAAAAATGCACTGGCAGACCAAAGAGAAAAAGTCCTTGACAAAGCATGGCTCTGGCCTTTTTATCCCTGAAGAAGGGACAAATGGGTGTTTTCACAGCCGGCACCATCTTTTGCCACTACCTTGTCAACTTAAACTGATCGCCAGACCATGTGGGTTTGATTATGACTTTTCATTTTAAGATTAATTTGGTTTAAACTGGTGGATTTATATAAAGTAATTATTGGGTTTCAGCTAATGAGAGCATTTTATCATCTAACATTGAGTCCCACCGTCATCTCTAACTCCCATGACACTAGACTGTCACCATTGGTCTCACTATTTGGCATAACATTCATGTTTCATTTCTCATCCATTCATTTTCTTAACCATTTATCCTCACAAGAGTCGCGTGAGTGCTGGAGGTTATCCCAGCTATCAATGGGCAGGAGGCAGGGTTCACCCTGAACTGGTTGCCAGCCAATCGCAGGGCAAATTGAGACAGACAACAGTAGCACTCACAATCACACTGAGGGGCAATTGAGAGTGTCTGATTAATGCTTGTTTTTGGGGCGTGGGAGGAAACCGGAGTGCCCTCAGAAAACCCATGCAGGCACGGCAAGAACATGCAAACTCCAGGCAGGCTGGGCCGGGATTGAGAACCTCAGAACTGTGAGGCCAACGCTTTACAGCTGATGCCATGTTTCTTTTTTTCTTTTGCAGCAAACCAACCACCAGTGGTGCTCATTCTAGTGTTCACAGTATTACATTTTCATCATGTTCTTCTATTATAGAGGAAGACGCCCGTCTGCCGTTGCTTACCATCGCCTGTGGATGTCGCTCTCAGCCCATTCATTGACCTGACCAGGCATCCCAAATGGCATCTCTTTGAGTAAGTAATGGACAACCCGGGCTGAGGGTATCTGGAAGGGTGGTCGCTAATCAATTTAACACAACCATGCCATCCATGGCTGTACAGTCTTTCCTTTAGTGTTCTGGTAATCCACTTTGTGTCAGACTGCCAGAACACATCGTGTCTCCTTGCATTCCCATGGGAACATGGTTTGTGTTCGCTGAACTGTGGGGAATATTCGTTACAAATGTCAGAATTTCAAATAGTTTACCAAAAAGCTGTAGAGAAAATGGTTCGGCAGCTGGAACCATCAACAAGCTGTGTTGACTCGATACCATCTGACGTTTCCAAAGCGATTGCGAAGTCTGAGGAATCTCATTTGCAGCAAATAATAAATTGCTCACTTCAATCTCTCAAGCTCTTAAAGGAGTTGCAATTAAGCTTCTAAAAAAAATAGCACACCGGATACTTCAATGTTAGCAATATATAGACCAATCTAAAATCTCCCTTTAATAGCCAAGATTATTGCGAAAGTTGCTTTAATTCAACTCATTAAATTCTAAAACTCAAATAGACTTTTTGACAAATTTCAATCAGGTTTACGAACTAACAGTACAGTTCACAGTAAAGAATCTCCTTTTATCAAACTGCTAAATGATATAAGGTTGAACATTGACTTGAGAAAGGTGTGAATTCTGGTCTTGGAGAAACTCGTCGTTGCTTTTATCTCAAGTACACTTGACTATTGTAATGATCTTCTGACTGGACTCCCCCAAAAGACCATTAAACAGATGCAACTCACTCAGCTCACGTTCTGACCAAACACCCTAAACTGGTTGCCAGCCAGTCGCGGTACACATAGAAACATGTTACTCCAATTCTAAAGTATTTACATCGCTCCCAGTCAGCCTTAGAACAGATTTCAAAGTTCTGCTCTTGGTCGACATATCTCTAAATGGTTTAGGTCCTGACTGAATCAAAGATATGCATTAAAGGGCTCTATGATTAACAGATAACCTTTCTTTCGGCTTGTCCCATTAGGGGTCCCCACAGCGTGTCATCTCAGATGAACACTCATATGTGTTTTGGCACAATTTTTACGCCGAATGTCCTTCCTGACAGAAACATATTACTCCAATTCTAAAGTATTTACATTAGCTCCCAGTCAGCCTTAGAACCGAATTTAAAGTTCTGCTCCTGGTCTACAAATCTCTAAATGGTTTAGGTCCTGACTGAATGAAAAATTTGCATTAAAGGGCTCTACGATCAACAGATAAACTTTCTTTTGGCTTGTCCCGTTAGAGGTTGCCACAGCGTGTCATCCCAGATGAACGCTCATATGTGTTTGGCACAGTTTTTACGCCGGATGCCCTTCCTGACACAACCCCCCAGTGAGAAACGAACTCACAACCCCTGGTTTACCAAAGCAAACCAAACCATAATACTATAGTCTTGAAAATCTAAACTATTTAACACTGTTTAACTTAAACATTTTTTTTGCATTAAATATTTGTGCATAAAACGTTTGTGCATAGTGCAATTCATCCACAACATTACACATCCTTGGCCAAGACTTCAAAAGAAGCATCTGAATCATCTCGAATCTGAAGAAGATCCATAGTAGCTACCATTGGCGCTGTGGAACTCATAATTGATGACTTGCTACAGTTCCTCATGTCGTCCTTTGTGCGATCCATGGCGTGTGTGAGTAAACATTTTTTTGTCCCAAGAGTTTGGCTTACGCAGCGCAGCCTCTCGGCCTCCATTCGTCTCCAGTTTGTAGCAGCTTTCAATATGACGTCAGGTGGCTATTCAAACAACGTGAGCTCAAACTACGGAGAAACAAGCGTAATTGGCACATTAAAAAAAAAAAAAAAAAGCTTTCAATTGTGTGCCCTCTCCCGTTCTTTTTTTTTTTTTTTTTTAATGCACCTGTATATGACTACACAATGTAATTGTATTTTTTATTTTTCATTCATACCTAAATATAATGCGGTCTTTTGAAAATATTTTTGGAAAAAATTGTGCATTATTTTCGAGAAATTACGGTCATTTGTCTCACAGTTTATAGCATATGTTACGTGATAATTTAGAATAAAACAGCAAAATAAAACAAAGCACTTGTATTGTGTTTAAGACAATTTTATCATAGACTATACAAGACAAAACAATAGCAAAATAGATGTCCAAAGGCAGTTTAGTAGCATCTAACATGACGTACAGTTACCAAATTCGAACAAATGTTATTTTCAGCGAATGTTCCTGGAATGCAGTGTGGTGTCCATGTACTTGTCCCAAAAAGCAACAGTATTAGTAAAAATCTCAATCCGCATCCGACGACGTAACCTTCTCTCAGAACATACCAAAAGATCCACATCATATCCCCGTTAGCCTCGACGCAGAGGTGGTGTGCAGGGAGGAGAAAGGAGCTCTTCCCCGCACCCGACCACCGGTGTCTAGGCACCCCTGAAGTAGTTACTTCGCCCGGCATGGGTCCTCCTGAGTACGCTACATAAACCAGACGTGTAAAAGAGATAGGAAATCAAACAATTATAGGCCTGTCTTTTTTAATATTTCATTGCGTTCATCATCCGTCTGTTGTGGAGTTTGTTGATAGAAGTGATCTGCATATCATCTAAATTTGGCTCAAAATGATCAGGCTCCGGTCACTTCACTTGATTGTGAGATGTTCTCTTCTTCGAAAAGAGCTTAACTCTCAGAAGGAGCATCAGAAAAAGCCAAAAATATCTGTTGTTCATCTGCCATAGCAGGTGGCACAGCGTTTTTTTTTCTATGGCAACTGTCCCAGTGTGACATCTGCAAATGACGTCGCAGGCAATAGGGCCGCCACTGGGATGTCGAGTGAGACTTTTCCAACTTTGCACTTTGATAAAATCCTCTCCACTCATTTTTTTTCATATAGACATTGAAGTGAATAACATTATATGTAGTTTTCATAACAATATCCATCTAAAAATGTATATTTGGGTGTCAGTTGCACTTTAAGAAGAATTCTTTAAAAAAAAAAAAAACAAAATATAGAAAATACTTCAGGTTTTGCTCAAATGGGTAGAAGCAAAATCATGCATTGTAAAAATGCCTTATACATAGGTTTTCCAGAATTTTGAGATCACCTTTGGGGTGTTGTATTATACTGTACATGGGTGTGCGTTATAAATGAGAATTACGGTACTTCTATCTCTGTCCATCCAATGTTTACATTTGTATACCTAGAAATTGAATTTTTTTTCTGCAGCAATAATCATGCTATGTTCCTAATAACAAAACCGTCTATTTAGACATTTTTCACCAATTTGACTATTTTTGTCATGTTTTTCAGAAACACAGGCATACTCTTAACGGCAATGTCAGTATAGAAATACAAAAGAGCCAAGTAACAATTAACAAAATAATCATGGGACTCCTTCTAAGTTTCTATTGGGTAAAAGCTGAGGGTGGACCTCAACTTAGTGCAGCCCACATGCCCTGCGTGAAGTGGATGGCATGTGAAGCCCAAAGCAAAGGTCCACCAGTTGTTGTTCCCAGCCAGATGGGGCCCGCATTGGGGGCTGAAACTTTTGCTGGTGGATTGCCAGGCTTTGGTCTACTTGGGTGGACGGAATCCGATGCAAGGGGTGGCTCGCTCTAGATCATTTGCAAAATGATGCTCAGACACTTTTTTTTCAATCCTGCAATTAACATACATCTCTTATGTAACCCAGTTAACAGGGATAAGACACTGTTTTGTTCGTATTACTTTTTAATTCAACGATGCATTTCGGTAACGTGATCCCGTCCATGTCTTTCTTGTGACAGCACATGGTCACATTTGGATGGTCAATTAGGTGTTAATATACTGCATTAAAGAAGTGAAATGAGCATTCTCGCAGCCTGTCTCATGAGACTTGCTTGCTTACACCCAAACTACGTTTTAAGCACAACACCTCATTATTTATTAGACAGGATCACAACAATATCAAAACACTTTTAGTACTGCAATATTGTGCATATAGTGGGATCCCTAATTTCTACTGAGATTAATTACTAACAGTTGACTTTATTATCTAATTACGTAACTTCCAAAGGCAATTGATTGCTCTGAACTGTTTTCAGGGGTGTTGGAGTGCAGGGGGCTAAATACAAATTGGCGCCACACTTTTCAGATTTACAGTCACTTAATTTGGAAAACCATACATCTTTTTTGTTCCTTTTCACAATTATGTACTGCTATGTGTTGATCTATCACAGAAAATCTCAACAAAACACATTCAAGTTTGTGATTGTGAAAAATGTTAAAAAGTTCGAGGCGTATAAATACTTTGTGGCAGTATATCTGAATGCAAACACTGCACAAGTATATTTTGGAGCATTTATAGCACTAAGTTGTTGACAGAAGTAATGGAAAGAGTAGTAGCCTCAAAAATACTTGGTCCAAATGACAGCACACCATATGGGTCTTTTTTCCTCGCTCCATACAGCATGTCAATGCCATGTCAGCTGCACAGTGCACTGATCGTAGGGACGGTTGTCAAAAAAAGTCACATTTAATGTAAGAGTGAAAATGGGTTATATCAAAGACCAAAGCAATTATAGAAAATATCACTCTTATTTCATATTAGTCTGTCTGACAACAATTGTGGAAATGTTGTCAAACATAGCCAACAAATTTGTTTGACTAACCAGAGGCTAAAAAAATCTGCTGAAATTTCAAACTGTATAATCATTTCACAATAACACCTACTGTATAGCGCCCCTAACGAATTGCCCTCCCACTTAACTAATTAAACATTTTGGCTCAGCACAGGAGAAATTAAGCTTTCGTTCCTTGACTGCAGTCAATCCCTTCCCCCAGTGACACCTAATTAAGACCTTGATGAAGACTGGGATGCAGTGATACCCATGTACTCCCTGCACCTTTCACTTCAGCTATTCAATTGCACTTCGCTGCCAGTTTTTATTCTCCGTCTTGCTTTCGTCGCGATCTCCCTGTTTCTATAATGCCCCGGCCGCTCTTGTAAATCTTCCAATGGGTGCCTTGAACTTAATGACATGTTAATTATGATTACTGGTAACCATGGTAAACAAACAGCAGTGTAGAAGTGATGAAAGTCAACGGGGCCACTGACACATCAAATATGGCAGTCTTAATTGTGAGTTTTGGCATCCACATTATCATCATCATCACTCCATCTATTTTCTTCTCTCTTTTTGTGTCTGTCTTTATTCATCCTTCTTTCAGGAAAGACAGTGATTACCCCTATGCCGACGTGCTACATAATGGTATCAGCGCCGCCAACAGAGCAGTGAATTAAATTGTATCTGCAGCCACTGTGAAGCCTTGATGAGGGGGGCAGATGCCTTTGTGGTGTTATCATTATAACACAATGGTCATGTTGTCATCAACCTTGCCATCGCCAGTTGAAAAGGCATGATTGTGTGTTAGGAGCTTTTTTGTCCCATCCTCCAGCTACCCCTCACCAAACCTGCCACCCCACCTCCAGCCGTTTTGTTGTGAATAGGAGCAATTTTCTAAGAGCTATGAAATCACGTAATAGCTCCTAATATGCAGCTGCTTGGCACAGTGAGGTAGCCTCTATTAATATGGAAGTTAAACATAATATGTGTTTTGGCTGGAGAATTGCTGAATACATGAGCATGGGCTCGATATATTCAGAAGAAAATCTACAATGTCTGTCACTGTCATCATCACAAACAAAAACTATTTGCTCCATTTTTTTCCACATCTCCTCCTCTATTTCAAATTCTGTCTTCAGTAAAGTGTTCTCAGCAAAGTGTAGGGCCTTTGTGGAGAACCGTTTTCGAAAAATGAATGGCAGGTCAAAGCATTTTAAACAGGTTGCTGTCCTCTTTATGTTCCTTTTACCTGTAATAGATTTATAAAGGATTCATATTGTATGAGTCACATTTTGAAATATCCTCTTTAATTGTTTTCAAAATATGCTGGCGTCTCCTTATTTAAACCAATGCACATTATGGTCGAAGCGGACACTTGAAGGCATTCAGTGCAACAGGCTTTGTGGCTGATAAATTTGCTCGTTTTTCTTTCTCTTCGATGGTCATTGAATAGGTCACTGCCATTCAGGAGAAACTGAAGATTGAGAGAACGTGTAGCAAAAGCGCTCCAAGGTGCACTTATGTACAGTATATATAGCACTTCATTCCAATGACTATTAACACCCGTTTAAGTTTTCAATAATTATTAAGAATGACTAAGAGATATGGCAAAAAGTAAATTTCTTTCGGCTTGTCCCTTTTGGGGTCGCCACAGCGTGTCATGCACATATATGTTTGGCACTATTTTTACGTCCTGACGCAATCCTTCTCAGGGAGTGGAGGCCCCAGTGGGATACAAACCCACAACCCCTGGTTTACCAAACCAGTGCGCTAACCACTGAGCTACAGGCCCTCCACTAAGACATTTGGCAAAATGTGGTGAAAATTATCTCTTGGTATAAACATGCATAAAGTGAATGCAACAGACAAATTCACAAATTCAGGATAACAGTCCAATCAGAGTAATCTGATGACTTTGACAAAAGCAAAGGCACTTTGTGCGCTAGCAGTTCTCCTTCTTTCCTCGTGTTGACTGTCTAAAATTGCATTCGATTCTTTTGATTTAGACCACAATTTTGGAGTCCTTGCTAAACTATGAGTTGTTATTTGAGAGTGATGGAACCTGGGACATAGTGTTTTGCTGGCTTTTATGGTTGAAAATATCACTATAATCATTTTCAATTCAATTCCAAGACAAAAGCTCCCATCCATGAGGTTGAACCTAATTTTGGAAAGTTGTAGGCTGGGGAAAAATCCATTATAAATATTGACAGTCATGTATTTCTTCTTGCGAATTCCACCCTATTGCTTAGAATTGTATTGTTATTATCCCATACACAAATTTTGTCATGGGAATGAAAGTTAAAGACCCTGTTAAGTGAAATCAGAGATTTGGTTTTAAATCCATTATTCACGTTAATTGTATATAATTGCAGAAAACGTGTAAAGACTGAGAACAATGTAGTACTAAATTGTGAAGATAACCAGTTCTATTTTCATGACTGGTGTAAATCTGGCACAGCGTAAATCTGCAAAGGCAGGTTAGACCCAGTGTTGGTCATTTATAGCGTAATGTATGAATCAGGCTTAACTAGAATTGGCACTAATCAGAATGACCTACTTAATTCATTCTGACAAGAGCTGCAATGCTGGATTTAGCCTTTTTTATGGCTGACATTTGGCTGTACTGTGCATAGCTTCGTCGCAGCTCCGAGATCTCCGCATGAAATTTATTTCAAATGAGATCACAGAGGAAGGAGGCGTCCATGGGCCTTTCCTGTAGGAGTTGCACAGCATTGGTGGCAGCGTCACAACCAAAGCTGATAAAAAGTCACCGCTGAGGTGCACAGCCACTGCATCAGAAATAATTGGAGAAAGTTTATCCAACCCAGCATGAGAGTTAATCAATCAAATAATTTATTGAAGCAGATGAGCATCATTGAGATTAAAACTTCTTTCACAAGAGTCATCTGGTCAAGTAAGACAGCCAAAAAAAATGGATACAAAACATTTACAACAGGTTGAGATTACATGCAAATTATCGCAGTTGCACCATCCAAAAGAACTGCTTTCATAATCCATCCATCCATCCATCCATCCATCCATCCGTCCATTTTCTTTGCCGCTTATTCTCACAATAGTCGCAGGGAGTGCTAGAGCCTATCCCAGCTGTCAATGGGCAGGAGGCGGGGTACAGCCTGAACTGGTTGCCAGCCAATCGCAGGGCACATCGAGCCAACCAGCCGCACTCACAATCCCACCTAGGGGTAAATTGGACACTTGACAATTGAGAGTGTCCAAATAAATGGTGCATGATTTTGGGATGTGAGAGAAAACCCACACAGGCACCGGGAGAACATGCAAACTCCTCACAGGCGGAAACTTTAATTTTGACTACAATAGCTTTGCAGCTGACACACAGTTATATTTAGCAGTCTCTCCAGATGACTACAGTTCAATTGAGGTATTGTTCCACTGTTTAAATCAGATAAATAACTCGATAAGCCAAAATTTTCTCACTAAATCACAACAAAACTGAGACAATTGTTTTTGGCAATAAAGAAAAGAGAATTGCTGTTAGTAAACACCTGGACTCTTTATCTTTTAAAACCAAAGACTAAGTCCGAAACCTTGGTCTTCTGATGGATTCCGACCTGACATTCAACAATCACAAAAACTGCCTTCTACGATCTGAAAAACAAACATATCTAGAGTGAATTATTGTATGTGTCAAGTAGACCAGGAAAAGCTCATCCATGCTTTTATCTCAAGTATATTTGACTACTGTAATGGGCTTCTGACTGGACTCCCCAAAAAGAGTATTAAACAGCTGCAGCTCATTCAGAATTCTGCAGCTTGCATTCTGATCAAAACAAAGCGTTCAGAGCATATAACTCCAATCCTTGCACTGGCTTCCAGTCATCTTGAGAATATATTTTAAAGTTCTGCTACTGGTCTATAAATCACTAAATGATTTAGGTCCTGAATACATGAAAGAAATGCTTATGGAATACAAACCCAGTAGAGCTCGAAGACCGACTGACTCAGGTCAAATCGTGGTGCGCAGAGTCCAAAGCAAACATGGTGAAGCAGCATTTAGCTATTATGCTTCACACAAATGCAATAAGTTGCCAACAGAGGTGAGGTCAGCCCCAAGTGTGAATGTTTTTAAATCCAGGTTGAAAACTCTTCTTTTTTTCCCATGCTTTTTAGAATATATCCACTTTTTGATCATATTACTTGCACTGTATGCAGTTTTAGTTGTCTTTTTTTAAGATTGTGTTTGTCATTTTTATTGTTTGTATCTCATTTCAAATGGTTTAACTCTTTGTTTTCAAATGCCTTTAATCATGTAAAGTGCATTGAGTTACCTCGTGTATGAAATGCGCTATACAAATAAATTTGCTTTTGCTTTTGCTTTTCTTTTGCTTTGCTTTTGCTTTGCTTTGTGTACTTTCTTTACTACATCATCTGACACGGACTGGAAAACTATCCAAATCATTTCAAGAATAATGAATATAATTTTATTAATTGTAATAAATTGGAAACACCTGTGCCGCTGAGAATTTTGAGGCTGTTGTAGCAGCTTTGACACACATTTTTTTTAACCCGATTACAGTTTTACTAAAGCTGGATTGTCAGAGAATATGGATACTTGTGGAATTTTTTTTCCTTTTTTTTTTTTTACAATGCTTCACTGACAATTACTTACTTTTTCAACTCTAACAGGGACCTATTTGGCATCCCCTTGGTGAAGAATGCATCCTGGGTATTGGGATCTGGAAAGGGATGACTGAAAAGTAAAATAATGTGAAAGAGACTGAATGGGACAGAATATTTTTATCTTTCTTGATGTTAAAACCTCAACTGCTACAGCCAACCTCAATTCCATCTAAATTCTCCGTAGGTGTGAATGGTTGTTTGTTTATGTGCCCTCCAATTTGCTGTGACCAGTTCAGAGTATACTGTCCCTCTCGCCCAAAGTTAGCTAGGATTGGCTCCCACAGACCCACGGCCCTTGTGATGATAATCAGTTGAGAAAATTGATAGACGTTTGTCACTTATGGTGTGCTGTCACAATGGTCTGACATCCGTGAAGGCAGCATGAGTTCAGTTGCCACTCAGTAACAGTGTACATGTGAGAGGGAATGCTTGTCTGTTTCTACTGTATACAGTCACTGTGATTTGACGGGTGCACCATCGCACTCGCAAATCTGCACAGTCAAGCACGAAAAATCATGCGCGTAAAATTTGTTATGACTAGAAATACATAAATATTGAAAGACGTCGCTTATTTTGTGGTCTTGACCAATGTTCCCTCTAAGCTGCGCCAGTGCGCAATTGCACACTTGTCGCACACTCTCAGGGCACATGAAACCCGATCGAGCGCAGTGAACCACAGCCTGATGTCTTTTTTTTTTTTTTTTTTTTAACATGGAAGCACAAACGAGGCACTACACCCACACTCAAGCGGTTTCTTGACAAAAATGAATACAAGAGTTCATCTTGGGCATGGTCCAGTCAATACTGGGCTGAAGGAGTTTCAGCCACAACAAGTCAAGAACAATTGGAACTTGAAGGTGAGGAAAAACAAGGTCGCAAGATGATTACCTGATACCTTGAGGAAAACGGGACCAGTCTCTTGCTGATGTGGGTGATCAGACGCCTATCAAGGGCAGTGGAATTTTTGAGTGTGGTGTGAGGATGTAGATTAATCCCCATTTGTTTAACTAGGCGATGGGCAATAAGAGTTTCTTCAGCTCCGAAGTCCACTAAGGCTAAAATGGGCAGAGACAGATCCTCCCAGCAGATGGTAGCAGAAACCTGAAACGGACAGGAGAGGAAGAACTTGCATTTTGACTCACTCACTCCTTCTTTATTGGCAAGTCTGCCAGTGTAACGGATGTGTGGGGAAGTTGGTGATGTAGTGTCCCACCCCTCCGTAATACAAGCACAGGTTGAATGTTCTCCTGTGCATTTTTTTTTTCTGAATCTGAGAGTTTCGTTCAGCCAAGTTGCATGGGTTCACTGACCTCGGGAAACAGGTCTAGTGATGAAGTCTGTAGTCAAAGGAGGATTTGGAAGCGAAGCACTGCGGAGAAGGAAGTGGGGCTGGTGGAGTTTGTGCCCTTGAGGTAGATTACCTCCTGTGTTCACGGAAATGCCAATCCAGTTTAATAGCTCAATTGGAGGATCGAGGGAGCTTGGTTCATATCTGGATGCCGATTCATCCGTCAGTGCTTCATTTAAAGCCTCCCGAAGCACTTCCTGTAAACATCCTTGACTCCGCCCCTAACGTCGCCAGTGCTTAGCATTACAGACCATTCGTTCTAGCTAAGCCAAGATGCCGACGTGTTGTGCTACAAAACTGAGAAAATGCACCCAAATTTCTCCTTCTTTAACCTCCAATGGGGTTAACCTGACAGGATAAAGCTGTGGCTGTCACAGTTGAGGTTCGTTCACCAGCCGGGGAAATTTACACGCATCTAACCATTACTGGTTATTAGCTGCTTAGTTATAGCCTCTCGTGCTGGTACTGTACACACATATTTTATGAGGCTGCACGGTGGCGCAGCTGTTCAATCCCGTACTTCTGTGTGTGGAGTTTGCATGTTCTCTCGTGTCTGTAAACTTACCTCCTGCCCGTTGACAGGTGGGATAGGCTCCAGCATTCCTGTGACTATCGTGCAGCTAAGAAAATGGATGGATGGATATATATGTGTAAGCACACAACACTTCCCAGTTATTATTTACGGCGGAGCGCACATACAAACCCCCCTGGAACCCCCTTTCCCGCCATCCCGACCCCGGTTGAAAAGTGCAACTTGGGGAAAGAAAAAAAAAACGTGTGACCAAGCTTGCTGTATATTCTCTACATCAAAACCAACTCCTCAGAGAGGACTGTTATTGTTCGTCGTTAGTGCTACGCCCCCTCTATAACATGTCAAGTGCTGGCTGTGTGTCTTCTGGCTCAAGCGCACAGGCTTGAACATTGTACATCATGCTATTTTTGTTTTGTTTGGTTGTAATTATTTATATAATTAATACTACCATCATACTTTTCCAATTTAGAAATGTTTCTTGGTGAAATCTGTGGATAACTCTGGCATTAAAAGAAACACTGCACCCTCATCTATTAACTTTTAATGTGTGCTCCCATTAATATTAGTTTCGACAAAGTCTTCTTTTAAGTGTAATGAAGGGAATCTTTGACAAAGGGCAGTCTTGGCAGACTTCAACCTGCACTGGCAACAAATCCAACTTATTGCTGTCAATGCGAACCAGACTCTGACATCATTAGTACAGCGACCAAAGAAGCCTTACTAGGGGTTCCAGTACTCCATACTCCTGGAGCACCCCATATACTACCACCCATGGCAACACGGTTGAATGCCTTTTGTAAGTCCGAAAAGCACATGTGGACTGGTTGGGCGAACTCTCATGCACCCTGTGGAATCCTGCTGAAGGTGTGGGGGTGGCCTACCATTCCACGGCCAGTACAATAACCACACTTCTCTTTCTGAATCTAAAGTTCAAATTATAGATGGACCCTTGCGTCCAGAGCCCCTCAATCAAGCTTACCAGGGAGGCTAAGGTGTGTGATCTCTCTATTGTTGGAGCCAATGTTCCCTCTAATTTTTCATGTGTCTGAGCATACAGACAAGGAACCTGAGCACACTGAGGACCACTGTGAGCAACATCATAAGTGCTCACTGTGGCCACACACCAGTATCACACATCATCATAGAAGGTTTCATGGTTTATTAAAAGAATCAAATTACAACAGCAATTTCCATAAGTTTACTTTTAGTATTATTCATCTGTCCATCTTAGACAGATTTATAGCTGACATAATTTTCCTCCCTGAATTTGATAAATATGACTACCATTTTGTGTCCTGTTGTCTGTGCTCCCGTCTACTATTAGAGTATGCCAGGGTGCATTTTTAACTTACGCATAAACTAATTCTGCACTATCTCATTGATTTAATTCACAAATTCAAAGGGATAGTTTTTGCTTCGCCAGCTTTCTGGTATACTTACATACTTTGCCATGTGATTGTGGATTTGTTGAACTGACAGCATTCTTCTTCTTCTTTTCCTTTCGGCTTATACAATTAGGGGTCACCATAGCATGTCATCTTAGATGAACGCATATTTGTTTGCCACAGTTTTATGCCGGATGCCCTTCCTGATGCAACCCCTCTGCATTTAGCCGGGGAGAGAAGCTGACAGGACTTGATATTCCCAGGCGGTCTCCCATTCAAGTACTAAGCCAAAACTAACTTTTCTGCTGAATGTGTTGCTTGAGGTAGTCCAGCTTCCATCGACAAGTTTAGCGTCGCTGCATGTTAGGCAGAGCAATTTTTCTCACTCAAAAAAGAAAACCTCTCACCCAGTTTCACTGCTTGTTCTTCTATTTGCACATACTCCGACAGCCATTCCACCTTAAAAGAACCAGAGTTCTTTTTTACTTTGGTTTGGGGAGCCCACGCATAACAGTCACGACCCGCTTGTTTCGCCATGAAATGGGGTTACCATTAGCATTACTGAACTCCACCTCACTATTATTATGGAGTGTGTACGAGCACAACACAGCACGTGCGCAAGTACTGTCAATGCTGTGATTGGTTGCGTAGCGTATTATTGTATGATTGGCTGGACAGCTTATTACTCACCGAATTACACTGCAAAATTATACAGCAAAAAACTTTATATATCAAATTTGCATTTGCAGTGCGTTCACTGCACCTAATAGGTTTTCTTGTGCGCTGAGAGTGTTCAAGAAGTGCAGAATTGCGCAGCCATGCAGGTTAGACGGAACATTGGTTGGAACACACCCTCCTTTCCTTTTGTGAAAAAAGGGAACTACCATCTCGGTCTTTCCATCCAGGAGCACTCCATGTGGTGTTGCAGAGGCGTGTCAACCAAGACAACTCCACAACATCCGGACCCTTTAGGAAATATGGATGAACCTCTTCCATCCCCGAACCCTGGCACCAAGGAGCTTTTCAACCACCTCGGCAACCTCAACCCCAGACTTAGTAGAGCCCACCTGGTAGACCCTAGACTCTGATTCCTCTTGGGAAATTGTGTAAGTGGAATTGAGAAGGAAGTATTTCGCCCACCCACTTACAAGGTCCCAAGATAAGGTCAGCAGTACCTCATCTCAACTCTACACAGTGTTAACAGTGCATTACATCCCCCCACCCCCGAGACACTGAATGGTGGACCAGAATTTCCACAAAACTTCAGGCTTCAAGTGTGTGTATGTTTCTGTGTAAGTAGTTAATAACAAGGCCAACATTATCAGCACCCTGCCTACGTAGTCTTGACATTTTAAGGAGGAATAAGTCCTCCATGGGATCAACACACTCCGCCCACGTATGAGTTTTTGCCTCAGCAGCGAACAAAGATGCATTTTGCTTCACCAACCCATGAGCTGCCTCTGGAGTCTCACAGGCCACAAAGGCCTGTTATCACTTACCACCAGTGTCCACCAATGGGTTTGGGATTTTCTGCCACGACAGCCACAACTCTGGTCGGTCACCTCAACATTGGATGCATGAAACATGGTCCATTTGGACTCAATGTCTCCCCACCCCTCCCCCGCCTGCCCCAGAACATTTTTAAAGTTCATGCCAGTCTCCAGACCTAAACCCAAGAGAAAATTTTTGGAGGGAGCTGAAACTCCATGTTTCTCAGTGACAACCCAAAAACCTGTCTGATCCTGAGAAGATCTGTGTGGAAGAGTGGGCCAAAATCCCTCCTTCCAACCTGGTGAACAACTACAGGAAACATTTGACCTCTGTAATTGCAAACAAAGGCGACTGTACCAAATATTAACATTGGTTTTCTCATGTGTTACTTACTTACTACTTATTACTTATTTATCAGCTGTATCACACACATAAATCATTAAAAAATCATACATTGTGATTTCCGGATTTTTCTCATAAGATTATCTCCCTCAGAGTGGGCGTGCATCTACGATGAAAATTTCAGACCCCTCCATGATTTCTAAGTGGGAGAACTTTCAATATAGCAGGGTGTTCAAATACTTGTTTTCTTCCCTTTATATATGAAGTGGCCAGGACAAATTCTAGATTTAAATCCAATTGTGAGGCTTTGCCTCTCCTTGAGCCATCACCTTATCATGGTGATGTGTCCTGAAAATCCTCAGAGCAAAGTTGTCTGGACCTTCACGCCCCCGGTTGGGTCACCCAAACAATTTCTTGGGGAGCCAGGCCTGGAGGTGGAACTCAAAGGCAAGCGCCTGGTGGCTGGTCCTGCACTCATAGGGCTCAGCCAGACACAGCCTGTGGGAGGGGCCGTAGGGGTCAGATGCAGTGTGAGGTATGCGGGGCCGAAGGCAGGGACCGTGGCGATATGATCCCTGGCTACAGAAACTGACTCAAGGGACATGGAATGTGACCTCTTTGGCAGGGAAGCAGCCCGAGGTGGTAAGTGAGGTCTAGATATAGCCGGAGTCGCCTCTATGAAGTGCTTGGGCTCTCGTACCAGTCCTCTTGAGAGGAGTTGGACTCTGTTCCACTCTGGAATTGCCTACGGTGAGAGGCGGCGAGCAGGTGTGGCTGTACTTATTGCCCCCCAGCTCGGCGCCTGTACGTTGGGGTTCACCCCGACAAATGAGAGGGTAGCCTCCCTCCAACTTTGGGTAGGGGGAGAGGTTATGACTGTTGTTTGTGCCTATGCACAATAATTAAAATAAAATAAATAAACAATAATTCAGAGTACCCGCCCTTTTAGCAGACCTTAGAGGGAGAGCTGGAGAGCGCGAGGAGTGTCTGTCATGAAGTCAAATCTCAGATGCAGGTGGAGCAAGGTGTTTTTTGTCCTGGCTGTGGGACAGTGGACCAGCTTTACACCCTCAGCAGGATCCTCGAGGGTGCACGGGAGTTCACCCAACAAGTCTACATGTTTTCTGGACTTGGAAAAGGCTTTCGGCCGTCTCCCTCGGGCAGTCCTATGGGTGTTCCGTTGTTCGTATGGGGTTCTGAACCCTCTGTTACAGGCTGTTTGTCCCGTTTAGCCAGTGTCAGAATTTGGTCTGCTTTGTCGGCAGTAAGTTGGACTCATTTCAGGACAGAGTTGGACTCTGCCAAGGGTACACATTGTCACGGTCAATTTTGTTAACTTTTATGCTCAGAATCTCTAGCCGCAGCCGATGCATAGAATGGGTCCAGTTTGGTGGCCTCAGAATTACATCGTTGCTCTTTGCAGATAACGAGGTTCTGTTGGCTTCATCAAGCCATGATCTCCAATGCTCACTGGAGTGGTTTATACCCAAGCGTGCAGCGGGAGCGATGAGACTCATCACCTCCAAATATGAGACCCTGATCCTCTGTGGGAAAAGGGTCATGTACCCCATCTGGGTTAGGGATGAGATTCCGCCCTAAGTGGCGGAGTTCAAGCATCTTAGGGTCTTGTTCACAAATGAGGGAATAATGCAGCAGGAGATCACCGGGCGGATTTGTGCACCATTGAAGTGATATGGACTTTGTATCGGTCTGTTCTGGTAAAGAGGGAGCTGCAGTAAGCCGAAAGGTGAACCTCTCAATTTAGAAGTCGATCTACATGCCTAACCTCACCTCTGGTCATTAGCTGTGATTCGTGACCGAATGAATACGATCATGGATACAAGTGGCCGAAATGAGGGTGTCCGGCCTCTCCCTTAGAGATAGGGTGAGAAGCTCTGTCATCCGGAAGGCACTCAGTGTCGAGTCGCGACACCTCCGCATTGAGAGGAGCTAGATGAGGTGGCTGGGGCATCTGATTTGGGTGCTTCCCGGATGCTTCCCTAGTGAGGTGTTCCAGGCATCTCCCACCGGAGAGAGACTCTGGGGAGAACCCAGGACATCCTAGAATGACGATGTCTCTCAGCTGACCTGGGATCCTTCGAAAGAGCTGGATGAAGTGGGTGGGGAAAGGGAAGTCTGGGCATCCCTGCTAAAGCTAACGCCCCCGAGACCCATTGGATGGATGGATGGATGGATGGATTGATGGGTGGATGGATGAATGGATGGAAGGAAGGACAGATGGATGTGAGGCTATGGTGTGACCTTAAACCAGCGGTTCATGCTAGAAAACCCTCTAACCTGGCAGAGTTGAAACAAAGAAGAGTTCGACGGAATTCCTCCAGAGTGATATGAAAGACATCACAAATGATCACAAATGCTGATCTCAGTTATTGCTGCAAAGGGTGGAACAATCGATTCAGGTTTGGACTTTTTGTGCCCCAATACATTTATTTGTCATCTGAAAACTGCATTTTGTATTTCCTTGGGTTTTCTCTGAGCGATATTAAAATTGGTTTGATGATTTGAAACATTTGTGTCTGAGAGATAAGGAAAAAAAAAAACAGATCAGGAAGGTGGTTCACGAGCATGCAGCAAGGGGTTGGACCCAAATGCAGGACTTCATTTTCGTGGGTAGTTCAATTTTGGCAGAGATCATACACAGGTAAGCAGTCCAAAAATGCAAAGTCCGAAAACCATGAAACGAGGTCCGGTAACTACAATGCAAAAACTTCAAACATGAACAAAACAGGACTTGACTACAGGGGCAGAGGAACGATGTACTAACCTAACCACTACCAAGATGCTTGTGTACTTGTTGTATTCCCAAGCACAATGAACTGGCAACTGACAATTCAACACACAACACTAGTAATCCATGGCCTAATTAGCGTCAATGAGGCGCAGTTGCGGAGCTTCTGCCAGAGGCAACTGCGCACAAGGCAATGGTCTGGCCACACCCCTGACAGATGGTGGTAAACTTTTTCATGGCACTGTATATTTAGCATCATTTTCAATTATTGTTTCTTTTTTTTAGGGCTGTAAAGTAAATTGCAGTTGACATTGAAGGAGAAAGATCAACTAGGTGATAATCTTGCAATCCTCAGGGAACAGCTGAAGGAAACCAAGAAGTGAGTTCTATTACAATGGACCCTAGCATTTTTGTAATTTGGTGTTAGTAAATTCACAGATTCTCAGATTTTAGGGGTGCTCCTACCATCCATTATATGCAGAAAAATGCTCCTGTTTACAATTTTCTGGAATCCTCTCACGCAACAAACATAGTATCTGGGTGTGCTGTCTCGTATCATCACTCTTACAACTAGCGCTGTAGTCTTGTCAGACACTCTGCAATGTAACCAACCACACACCATAAACACAACACCGAACTCTCTTGGGAGAAAAAAGGGCTATCATCTTCAATAGCAATTACGCAGTATGTCTCCTTTACCTGAACGCCTGCATACACCCTGGAGCTAGACAGCTATGTCTCTAGTAGTTGTTTGTGGTCTGTATCTGTCACCTTTCGCCAAGTATTTAGCCTGACTCTCTTGCTGCATCTACCCTTCCTTGGTTATGTTGGCTGACCTTTCTCCACTCATGCTGGGTGCTTTAAGGCATTGGTCTCTAACCATAGTGTCGCGGACCAGTACCAGGCCATGAGGCATTTGTTACCGGGACCGTGAGGCATTTATTACTGGTTCACAGAGAAAGAATGAGCAATTTATATCTTTTTTGCTGTATTGCAATCCTCAGTGTGTTTTATTCTGAATATTGAATGGATCTTCTGCACTGCAACAGCTACATGTCTCAAATGACACGTTGAGACTGTAAGAAGGCTTCCAGTTCCAGTCCCAGCTTACCATTAGCTTCTAGTCACAGCAGGCTGGCTAGTGGCGGGAGAGCTCAAAGAACAAAGATTTTATAAACAAATTCAGTTCATTACATTTACTGAAAAGATGTGTTCTTTTGAACGAAATGTTCACAAATAAAAAAAAAAAACAACATCAGGAGTCCTACTTAAAATTTGGGTTTTATGCGACAGTTATCTCTCACGCACCAAGTCTGCTCTGATGAAGATACAGTCATAGGTTTCTGCTCGACAGGAAGAATTATTTTTATCAAGTTAAATACACAAATAAATAAATAAATAGCCCATCCTGAATTGAAAGTATAACGCATAACATTTAGTTTGTGGCAATTTCCAATGTGATTCATTCATGAGAGGTGACTGGGTGGTACTTCACAAAAATACTTTTGCAGCCCGTAAACGGTGTTTACAACGACAATGTCTTTATGCACTGTTCACCACCAGTATTTAGTTAACAAAGCAGTCTGGGCAACACAGAGCGAAGACGAGCTAGACACCCAGCTTATGTTTCCCCTCACAAATAATGGCGAAAGTAAAATGTAAAAAAAGAAATACTGGTATCTTGAGATCCGATGACAGTCAGAGTATGCGCAAATAGACGAAAAAGCACCCCAACTGGATGATTTTGCTTTTAGTCTGTTGTGAAAAATGTGTTGCAAAGCCAAAGTAGAAAACAAGTTTACAGAAGGAAATGTGTGGACAGACTGGAAGCTGGGCTACATTAAGTGTCACATTCAACACAAGTCCTTTGAAAGCAGTTAGAATTGTATGCAGATGTAAGATGGTACTCCGGATAGGTACGATGTTGGGGGAGACCACTAAAGACAGAGAGAAAAGCAACGAGCTGACACCAGTAAACAAATCGAACCCAGATCAAGTTAAAATCCTCATCGACAATGATCTGCTAGCCATCAACAAGAATCTATCTCTGCTGTCAGTTAAACAAATTCACAATCACATGGAAAAGTTCCAGAGTATACCATAAAACTGAACGAGCCGCACTCTACAGGAGGCACTTTGTCACGTTACATCACCAAACAAGAATTTGGAAACCTTACGGCAGGAACACCAGAGCGAGGTAGAAATAACACTGCATTCATCGGTAGAGTGGGGAACATCAGAATATTCACATAGGTCAAAAGAATTAGAATTCAATGTTCGTATTACGCAGATCAGTTTTAAAATACTGAATTTTATGTCGCTCATCTATTAAGATACTGCAGTCCTGTTTATTATGTCACACAGGGCAGCAGACATCCTGTATTTCATCACGCAGTCAAGGATGTAGGATGTACTCAGAGGTACAAAGGGGTACTAGGGTGACATTTTGTTAGTGTCATTCTGTTGTCAGATAGAATCATCCATCCATCCATTTTCTTTGCTGCTTATCTTCACGAGGGTCGGAGGTAGTGCTGGAGCCTATCCCAGCTGTCAACGGGCAGGAGGCAGAGTACACCCTGGACTAGTTGCCAGCCAATCGCAGGGCACACAGAGACAAAGAGTCACACACAATCATACACAGGGGCAATTTAGCATGTCCAATTAATGTTGCCTGTTTTTAGGATGTGGGAGGAACTCGAGTGCCCGGAGAAAACCCACGCAGACACGAGGAGACAATGCAAACCCCAAACAGGCGAGGCCGAAATCGAACCCGGGTCCTCAGAACTGTGAGGCCAACGCTTTACCAGCTGCACCACCGTGCGGCCCAGATAGAATCACACAGACAAAATATGAGAGATAGCGTTTTCCACATAAAGAACCTCCCCAATAATAATTTTCTGAAGCTTGGCCTTGAATCAGCTACCACCTCTACTGGCCCAGATGTAAAACAATTAAAGGTGAGCGTAGATCACTGGTCTCTACTTGTGCCATAGAGAAGGTGAACATCTCCCTCATTGTAGGAACAATTTTAACCCACAAAAGGTTTGCTAAAAGGGGTTGAGAGCTGAATGTCAGATGGCAGGTACCCTGGAATACTTTACCTACAATTAACACTGCAGGTATAAGAAATGTAACTGAAACATCTGATTTTTGCCATTTTATTCAAAATGAAATAAACCAGAGTGACATTTGTTTTAATATGTACATGCTAAATAAGTCTTATATCTTCATTAAGTTCTCTGTGCTGTTAAAGATCGATACAATATGAAAAATCTACTGCCGACAAATGTGTGTGTGTGTCTGTGTGTGTGCTCAGCTAAAGCAACTGGAGGACAATTTGAGCAGCTCTAAGGCTCCAAAAGAGCTGACAGCCTTGAAGTGTAAACTTGAGCTTGTGGAAGAGGAGAAGTAGGAGTGGAGTGACAAGTGCTCGAAGGTCAAGAATTTGAGGTTGACAGGTGAGAACATATTTCCCTGCCATGAAAACAAGCTCCTTTGTGGCAACAGTACTGTACCACACTTCAGAAATCCTAGCACACCTTAAAAGGCTAAAGTAAGTTTCTTTCGGCTTGTCCCGTCAGGTGTCGCCACAGCGTGACATCTCAGATGAACGTTCATATTTGTTTGGCACAGTTTTTACGCCGGATGACCTTCCTGACGCAACCCCTCTTGGGGAGTTGAGGCTCCAGTGAGATATGAACTCACTCACACATAAAGCATGATTTTTAGTATGTTTTTAATTACAAAAAAAAGGCAGCCAAAATGGACCCATCCGTTTTTTCACCACACGTCATGATGTTGTCGTACATGGATTTTTGCATCTCCCGCAATGAAGATCCTCTCGAAGCATTTGTTTGAGAGAAGAAGTGACATTTTTTCCCAGACGCCCACACTGGCAGGATTGTGTGTTTATACCAGTTTTACCGCCGGGAAAGTCAGTTTTTTTTCCAGAGTGTTAGCAAAAATGCCGTCTCGTTGTATTGCTGGATTTTGCTCAAACACTCGGGAGGATGGATTCACTCTAAACACGTTTCCAATAGACCCTGTTCGTCATGTAAAATTGATTGCACAGGTGCAAAGGACAAGAGCTTTGTGGGTCCAAATGATAATAGTAGGTGTGTATAGAGCTATTCTTCTTTTTTTCTTTCAGCTTGTCCCCTTTGGGGTCATCACAGCTTGTCATCTTTTTCCATCTCAGCCTATCTCGTGGATCCTCCTCTCTAACACCCACTGTCCTCATGTCCTCCCTCACTCTTCCCCCTCCACTTTTCTCATTCACGTACAAACATTCTGTTTTACTTAATCTTCATTCCTCTCTTTTCGAGTGCATGTCTCCATCTTTCGAATTGTTCCTCTGCATGCTCCCTGCTTTCACTGCATATAACAATATCATCTGCGAACATCATGGTCTAAGGGGATTCCAGTCTAACCTCATCTGTCAGCCTATCCATTACCACTGCAAACAGGAAGGGGCTCAGAGCTGATCCCTGATGCAGTCCCACCTCCACCTTAAATTCCTCTGTCACACCTAAGGCACACCTCACCATTGTTCTGCTGCCATCATACATGTCCTGTACTATTTTAACATACTTCTCTGCCACACCAGACTTACGCATGCAGTACCACAGTTCCTCTCTTGGTACTCTGTCATAGGCTTTCTCTAGATCCACAAAGACACAATGTAGGTCCTTCTGACCTTCTCTGTACTTTTCCACTAGCATCCTCAAGGCAAATAATGCATCTGTGGTACTCTTTCTAGGCATGAAACAATACTGTTGCTCGCAGATACTTACTTCTGTCCTGAGTCTAGCCTCCACTACTTTTTCCCATAACTTCATTGCGCGGCTCATCAACTCTAAAGTTCCCACAGCTCTGAACATCCCCTTTGTTCTTAAAAATTGGAACTAGAACACTTTTCCTCCATTCTTCAGGCATCTTTTCGCCCGCTAGTATTCTGTTGAATAAGTTGGTCAAAAACTCCACAGCCATCTTTCCAAATTGCTTCCATACCTCTACCGGTATGTCATCAGGACCAACTGCCTTTCCATTTTCATCCTTTGTAGTGCCTTTCTGACTTCCCCCTTAGTAATCATTGCCACTTCCTGGTCCTTCACACTTGCCTCTTCAACTGTTCCTTCTCTGTCATTTTCTTCATTCATCAACTTCTCAAAGTATTCTTTCCATCTATTTAGCACACGGCTGGCACCAGTCAACACATTTCCATCTCTAGCCTTAATCACCCTTACCTGTTGCACATTCTTCCCATCTCTATCCCTCTGTCTGGCCAACCTGTAGAGATCATTTTCTCCTTCTTTCGTGTCCAACCTGGTGTACATGTCTTCATATGCCTCTTGTTTAGCCTTTGCCACCTCTACCTTTCCCCGACGTCGCATCTCGATATACTCCTTTCGCCTCTCCTCAGTCCTCTCAGTATCCCACTTCTTCTTCGCTAATCTCTTTCCTTGTATAACTCCCTGTATTTTGGGGTTCCACCACCAAGTCTCCTTCACCCCTTTCCTACCAAAAGACACACCAAGTACTCTCCTGCCTGTCTCTCTGATTACCTTGGCTGTCGTAGTCCAGTCTTCCGGGAGCTTCTGCTGTCCATCGAGAGCCTGTCTAACCTCTTTCCGAAAGGCCGCACAATATTCTTCCTTTCTCAGCTTCCACCACCTGGTTCTATGCTCTACTTTTGTCCTCTTAATCTTCCTACCCACCACCAGATTCATCCTACACACTACCATCCTATGCTGTCGAGCTACACTCTCCCCTACCACTACTATACTGTCAGTAACCTCCTTCAGATTACATCGTCTGCACAAAATATAATCTACCTGCGTGGTTCTACCTCCGCTCTTGTAGGTCACTATATGTTCCTCCCTCTTCTGGAAATAAGTGTTCACTACAGCCATCTCCATCCTTTTTGCAAAGTCCACCACCATCTGTCCCTCAAAGTTCCTTTCCTGGATGCCGTACTTACCCATCACTTCTTCATCACCCTGTTTCCTTTACCAATATGTCCATTACAATCTGCACCAGGTCACATCCTACCTGTGGGGCATAGCCGCTAAGCACATTATACATAACACCCTCAATTTCAAATTTTAGTCTCATCACTCGGTCTGATACTCTTTTCACCTCCAAGACATTCTTAGCCAGCTCTTCCTTTAAAATAACCCGTACTCCATTTCTCTTCCCATCTACTCCGTGGTAGAATAATTTAAACCCTGCTCCCAAACTTCTAGCCTTACTACCTTTCCACCTGCTCTCTTGGATGCACAGAATATCAACCTTTCTCCTAATCATCATGTCAACCAACTCCTGAGCTTTTCCTGTCATAGTCCCAACATTTAAAGTCCCTACACTCAGTTGTAGGCTCTGTGCATTCCTCTTTTTCTTCTGACGCTGGATCCGGTTTCCTCCTCTTCTTTGTCTTCGACCCACAGTAGCTGAATTTCCACCGACGCCCTGCAGGTTAGCAGGCGTTGTTAACCCGGGCCACGACCGATCCGGTATGAGATTCTTTAGATGAACGCTCATATTTGTTTGGCACAGTTTTTACGCCGGATGCCCTTCCTGACGCAACCCTCTGCATTTATCCAGGCTTGGGAACGGCCTACAGATTGCACTGGTTTGTTTCCCCATAGGGCTGCATTTTATAACCACTGCTGTTGCCCCGACAAATTTGAAATTATCAGAAATATATCCAATTGGCACAACAGGGTATAATAACAGTGATATTGTTGACCACGATTATGACGTTATGACTTCTCTTCCAGACCTGTTCTCTGAACTAGAAGATTCCAAGTGATGAGTGCTATATTTTTTTCCAAGTGTAGCTTTGCTCTGCTCCAATTAAGATAATGTTTCTGCCTGTAATCAAGAATACTTTGCTTTGCTCCAGTTTAAAACTGTTTCTGCTTGCAATGAAAAATGGTTTGCTCTGCCTGCAATGAGGAATGCTTTGCTCTTCTCTAGATAACGTGGTAGCAAATGTAGGATAAACGGGGGGGGGGAATGTTGGAATAATGGTGAATATAATTATCATACATCTGCTTCCAATAAAGAAATGCTTTGCTCTGCTCTAGATAACGTGGCAGCCACCTAGCAGGAGATGGCACAAGAACAAAAACATCTAATCATCAGAACTGTTAGAACCAGGAGCACCTGTTGTCTGGTAAAAAAAATGATGACCACACAGCAATCTTCCAAACACATGCAAACAAACAAGTACACTTCGTTTCCAACTATGTTTTGGTCACCAGTCTCCTTTTTCTAACATCCATGTAAATAAGGGATGTTTTGAAACTAAATAAATAGAGGTGCTGAGGAAAGGATAATCAGAGAGTGCTGTGGTAAATTGTACAAGACAGTGCCTCTCCTCTCTCCTCACGAGCTGTCAAACTTGAACTGGTGTCTTTGCTTCCTTTTTGTCCAGTTTAATGAATGTATAATTGGTAAACCTGACAGTGTCCAACTTTCTCTTAACGAATCTCTTTCCTTGGATGACTTCCTGTATTTTGGAGTTCCACCACCAAGTTTCCTTCTCCTCTTTCCTACCAGAAGACACCCCAAGTACTCTCCTGCCTGCCTCTCTGAATACCTTGGCAGTAGTATTCCAGTCTTCTGGGACCTCTTCCTGTCCATCGAGAGTATGTCTCACCTCTTTCTGAAAGGCCACACGACATTCTTCCTTTCTCAACTTCCACCACCTGATTCTCTAATCTACCTTTGTCTTCTTAATCTTCCTACCCGTTACCAGAGTCATCCTACACACCACCATCCTATGCTGTTGAGCTACACTCTCGCCCACCACCACCTTACAGTTGGTAACCTTCAGATTACATCGTCTGCACAAAATATAATCCACCTGCCTGCTTCTACCTCTGCTCTTGTAGGGCACTCTATGTTCCTGTCTCTTCTGGAAATAAGTGTTCACCACTGCCAATTCCATCCTTTTTGCAAAGTACACCACCATCTGCCCCTCAAAGTTCCTTTGTTGAATGCCGTACTTACCAATCACTTCATCGCCCCTGTTTCCTTCACCAACATGTCCATTGAAATCTGCAACAATCACAACTCTCTCTCTGTCTGGGATGCTCAGGTCTACTTCGTCTACTTCCTTCCAGAATTTCTCTTTCAACTCGAGGTCACATCCTACCTGTGGCGCATAGCCGCTAATCACATTATACATCATACCCTCAATTTCGAATTTCATGTTCATCACGCGATCTGATACTCTTTTCACCTCCAAGACCTTCTTAGTCAGCTCTTCCTTTAAAATACCCCTTACTCCATTTCTCTTCCCATCTACTCCATGATAAAATAATTTAAACCCTCCACCTAAACTTCTAGCCTTACTCCCTTTCCACTTGCTTTCTTGGATGCACAATATATCAACCTTTCTCCTCATCCTCATGTCAACTAACTCCTGAGCTTTTCCTGTCATAGTCCCAACATTGAAACTCCCTACACACAGCTGTAGGGTTTGTGCATTCCTCTTCTTCCTCTGCCGACTAAGCCGCTTTCCTTGTCTTTTTTTGCCTTCGACCTACATTATCTGAATTTCTACCTATGCCTTGCAGATCAACAGTTCCGTTGGCGGGCGTAGTTAGCAATGACCTAACCGTATGGAATTCATATGATGAATGCTCATACAGTGAAGAAAATAAGTATTTGAACACCCTACTATATTGCAAGTTCTCCCACTTAGAAATCATGGAGGGGTCTCAAATTTTCATCATAGGTGCATGTCCACTGTGAGAGAGATAATCTAAAAAGACAAATCCAGCAATCATAATCTCTGATTTTTTTTATGATTTATTTGTGTGATACAGCTGCAAATAAGTATTAAGTAGTAAGTAAGTAACACCTGAGAAAACCAATGTTAATATTTGGTACAGTAGCCTTTGTTTACAATTACAGGGATCAAACGTTTCCTGTAGTTGTTCAGCAGATTTGCATACACTGCAGGAAGGATTTTGGCCCACTCCCCCAAACAGATCTTCTCTAGATAAGACATGTTTCTAGTCTGTCGCTGAGAAACATGGAGTTTCAGCTCCCTCCAAAGATTTTCACCTGGGTTTATGTCTGGAGACTGGCTCGGCCACGCCAGAACCTTGATATGCCACTCCTTGGTTTTCCTGTCTGTGCTTCGGGTCATTGTCATGTTGAAACACCTAGCCACGACCCATCTTCAATGCTCTGATTGAGGGAAAGAGGTTGTTCCGCAAAATCTCACAATACCTGGCCGCGGTCATCCTCTCCTTAATACAGTGCAGTTGTCCTGTCCCATGTGCAGAAAAACACCCCCAAAGCATGATGCTACCACCCCCATCCTTCACAGTAGGAATGGTGTTCTTGGGATGTAACTCATGATTCGTCTTCCTCCAAACACAATTCGTGGAATTATGACCAAAAAGTTCCATTTTGGTCTCATCTGACCACAAAAGTTTCTCCCATGACTCCTCTGTATCATCCAAATGGTCATTAGCAAACTTAAGACGGGCCTTGACATGTGCTGGTTTAAGCAGGGGAACCTTCCGTGCCATGCATAATTTGAAACCATGACGTCTTAGTGTATTACCAAAAAAAAAACGGTGGTCCCAGCTCTTTTCAGATCATTGACCAAATCCTGTTGTCTTGTCCTGGGCTGATTCTTCACCTTTGTAAGGATCATTGAGACCCCACGAGGTAATATCTTGCATGGGGCTCCACTCCAATTGAGATTGACAGTCATGTTTAGCTTCTTCCATTTTCTAATGATTGCTCCAACAGTGGACCTTTTGTCACCAAGCTGCTTGGCAATTTATCCATAGCCCTTTCCAGGCATGTGGAGTTGTACAATTTTGTCTCTGATGTCAGCTCTTTGGTTTTGGCCATGTGACAAATTTGAGTCTTACTGATTGTATGGGGTGGACAGGTGTCTTTGTGCAGCTAACAACCTCACACAGGTGCATCTGATTCTGGATAATACATAGAGTGGAGGTGGACTTTTAAAGTCAGACTAACAGATCTTTAAGGGTCAGAATTCTAGTTGATAGACAGGTTTTCATATACTTATTTGCAACTGTATCACAGAAATAAATTGTTAAAAAATCATACATTATGATTGCTAGATTTTTCTTTTTAGATTATCTCTCTCACAGTGGACATGCACCTACGATGGAAATTTCAGACACCTCCATGACTTCTAACTGTGAGAACTTGCAATATAGCACGGTGTTTAAATACTCATTTTCTTCACTGTATTTTGTCATAACAGACTTTAACATTCATGTTCTTCCAGAACATGGAAAAAAAAATTATTAATTCCCTGCTGTACGAGACACCTTTTACCTCTCTCAACATATTAAGAGCCCAACTCACATTCAAGGTCATGTTCTCCCCGTGCCTGCGTGGGTTTCCTCCAACATCCCAAAAACATCCATTCATTGGGGACTCTGAATTGCCACTAGGTGTGATTGTCAGTGGAACTGTTGTCCACGATTGCCTGGCAACCAGTCCTCCCGTGACCCTTTGAAGGATAAGCAGCTCAGAAAACAGTGTTATTTTGTTTAACATGAGGGAAATTTCTGCGTTAAGTGAAGTCCGTGTAGTATGAGTTGATTTTTGTTGATTTTTTTTTGTTCATTATTTATTTTATACAGGATGTTTTTTTTTTATTTATAGTGCATGTTATTTTTTGTTGTTAAGGTTGTTTTATTTTTCATTTCCAGTCAGGGAGAACTTGCAATATTGCAAGGTGTTCAAATACTTATTTTCTTCACTGTATATTTTTGGCACAGTTTTATGGCTGGTGCCCTTCCTGACGCAACCCTCTGCATCTATCCGGGCTTGTGACCGGCTGACAGCTTGCGCAATATTGTACTACCCAATGGTCTACACTCAGGGGTGCTAAATGTGTCGATGTGCGCAGGCCGATGTTTTCATCGCTGCCACCGGGGCTAGCGCTGTTCATCGCCGCCATGGAGGTGGATCGGGTGGTGAAGCGGTTTGGCTGCATTCATAGGAGAAAGGAACTCCCACCGACCACCAGTGTCCTTGCATGCATGAAGTAATTACTTCGCCAGCCATGGGTCCTCCTGAGAAGTGAGCCACATATCATCTAAATATGTCTCAAAACGATAGGGTATTATTGCCCCAGTCACTTCACTGGACTGTGACATCTTCTATTCTTCAAAAAGAGCTTCTGTATCAGAAGGGATGTTGGAAAAATCCGAAAATCTCTTTTGTTCATCTCCCATAGCAGGTGGCAACGCGTCTTCTCAATGGCAACTGTCCCTGTGTGACATCTGTAAATGACGTTGCAGGCAATATGGCTGCCACTGGTATGTTGAGCGAGACTTCCGCAACTTTACGGATGAATGAAGCCCTCTACACTTATTTATTTTCATATAGACATTGAAGTGAATAATGTTATATGTAGTTTTCATCACAATATCTATTTTAAAATGCATATAAGTTGACCTTTAAGGAGTAGTACTGTATGATCCTCCAACAAAACTCATTTTAACCAATTCTGAAATGTGACCATACTACCGGGAGTCTAACTACAGTACGTGCTCCCGGTTGTACGGTATGAGGGTGATGGTTTTAAAGTTTTTGAAAATAAGTAAAGACCTACCCAGCTTTGCTCAAACTGTGTTGTTCCTTAAAGGCCAAGTGTCATCAAACGGATGATTTTTGGTATATTATTAATGAAAAACCCACAGCCAATATGGTCCCATGTGTTTTTTCACCGCAAAACATGATTTTGACGAATACAGCTTTTTGTAACTCCCGCCATGAAAATCCTCTCAAGGGATTTGTTTTCGAGAAGAAGCAGGAAGTGACGTACAGGACAGAGGCGCCCCCGAGTGGACTCGTTTGTTTCCATTATTTTTACCTCCGGGAAGGTAGCTCATTGTTCCTTCGTGTTAGCCCAAATGCCGGCTCATTGCATTGCTGGACATTGCTTGAACACTCGGGAGAATGGAATTACCCTTCATAAGTTTGAAAGAGACCCCGTTTGTTGTGAAAAATGGATTGCACGGGTGCAGAGAACGAGAGCTTTGTGGGTTCCAAATAACAGGTAGGTGTGTATACAGCTCCAAAAAAAAAAATTAGCGCGGACTACGTAATCGGTCTCTCTCATAACGTAGGAAAAGATCCACGTATGAAATGTGTGGATGTGCGCGTCACCCAGCCAACAATGTCTCAATAGTGTTCATCGAGTACTGCGGTGACTTTGAACATACCCCTAAAAGCAACATAGGTAGGCTCCACCTCCTCCTTATATGCCACCACGGGCGCCAAAACTCAGCCACGCCGGCTGAGGTGCCACATTCGGCGGTCACAGCTTCTGCGAAGGCTGCGCGTCGGGCTTTGCGACAGGGGCGGCTCTGAAGAACCCAGCCGAGAACGCGTTACTCAGTCGCGTGCACGCATAAAGCGCCCCGGCTCGACTGTGACTAAAGCAGCACCGCTCGGCTCTGTCATAAGCCACACCGGGCGGCTGCGATGAGCCGCGATGGCTCATCTCCGTCGCGGGAGTGGATCGGACAGGATACGGTTTGGCCGCGATCAGATATCATCTGAATATGGCTCGAAACAATAGTGTAATGTTGCCCTGAGAGCTCCAAACAATCGTGTAATATTAATACTGTTATGTGTATTTTTCATTACAATATCGATTTTAGAACGTTTATAGGGATGACACCGGGCTTTAAGATTGTTTTCGTCTTTTTTGACCGCAAGGTTCACGCTGTCTCACCAATTTGTTTCCTAGAATTCCCTTGAAGGTGGCATGATGGCTCAGCTGGAAAGCGTTGGCCTCACAGTTCTGGGGTCCCGGGTTTAACCCCCGACCCTCCTGTGTGGAGTTTGCATGATCCCCCCCGTGTCTGCATGGGTTTTCTCTGGGCACTCCGGTTTCCTCCCATATCCCCAAAACATGCAACATTAATTGGACACTCTAAATTGCCCCAAGTGTGATTGTGAGTGCGTCTGTTTGTCTTGATGTGCCCTGCGATAGGCTGGCAACCAGTTCTGGGTGTCCCCTTCCTCCTGCCCGTTGACAGCTGGGATAGACTCCAGCACTCTCCGTGACCCTTGTAAGGATAAACGGCTAAGAAAATGGATGGATGGAATTCGTTTGATATGATTGTCTTTTTTTTTATAACAATTCTTCCTTGTATCGTGTGGGTGGAGCTTACCTAAGGCAGCCTGCTTTTGTTTTCATTTTGTTTTTTCAAATGAATTTTTTCTCCAGTGGATGCATTTTGGTCCCAAAAGTTGAATGAGTTTTACAAAAACAACACAGGGAATAGGTGTTTGCGAAAAGTCAAGTAGAAATGAATAGTCACTGAATCACTCTGCTATTCGATTGGTCAGTTGAAGAACTTGAAAAGTAACTGTAAACATTACCTGCACCTCCATGTCTACCTCCACCACCACCTCTTCCGCCCTTAACAGCTTTCAATCCACTGAGGTAAAATTTTCTGTGATTAGTGGCATGAATGAAAATTACATATTTAAACCAATTTTGTAGAATATTGCATTAACTGGAGACTCTAAATTGCCCGTATATATGATTTTGAGTGCAACTGTTCTCAGTCTCCATGTGCCCTGTGATTGCCTGGCAACCAGTTCAACATGTACTCTGACTCTCATCCCACACTTGTGTAACCACGTTATTCCAGATACATTTACTTTTTTTTCTCAAAAATAAATATTTTTTCAATTATCATTGTTCTCATTAATGGTAGAGAAAGCTTTGAAATCATTCATTTTGGTTTATCTTGTTTTGGATCACAAAAACCTGGGATTTGAATGGTGGCATCTAAAATCTTATTTGAAACTAAGAACAAAAATTAACCACAGCGGGAATTTTTAAATGCAGAGCTCACGCCGTAGCTCCTTGCTGTCATTGATCAGAAAGAGATAAAACAGTAGTGACATTCCACTTGTGCTCCACAATTCTGACAAGAGACCAGGTACAAAAATTGCAAATAGCTTATTGATTACCCCAAACTTGTTCTTTAATTTTGGAGTAAAAGCCCACGTGATGGATTTTAAGTGAGACAGAAAAAAAGAAATAAAACATTTAGCCCTTAAAACATTTTTTTTTCTATTTGGGAATACAAGTAAATATAATTTTACACCCCAAAGACCGGACACCCATACCATACAAATCAACACCCCCATCACCACCACTCCCTCCCCCACTGGATTGTTTTTAATTACACAACACAACACAGTGAGAACAGATTGTTTCGTTTTGAGTATGTTTTTCATAAGATGTGAACGCTTGCATTTTTTTAGAAAACATCATTCTGACATCTATGACATCTAAGTACAGAGAAGGTCAGAAGGAGCTACATTGTGTCTTTGTGGATCTAGAGAAAGCCTATGACAGAGTACCAAGAGAGGAACTGTGGTACTGCATGCGTAAGTCTGGTGTGGCAGAGAAGTATGTTAAAATAGTACAGGACATGTATGATGGTAGCAGAACAATGGTGAGGTGTGCCTTAGGTGTGACAGAGGAATTTAAGGTGGAGGTGGGACTGCATCAGGGATCAGCTCTGAGCCCCTTCCTGTTTGCAGTGGTAATGGATAGGCTGACAGATGAGGTTAGACTCGAATCCCCTTGGACCATGATGTTCGCAGATGATATTGTCATATGCAGTGAAAGCAGGGAGCATGCAGAGGAACAATTGGAAAGATGGAGACATGCACTGGAAAGGAGAGGAATGAAGATTAGCCGAAGTAAAACAGAATATATGTGCGTGAATGAGAAAAGTAGAGGGGGAAGAGTGAGGCTACAGGGAGAAGAGATAGCGAGGGTGGACGACTTCAAATACTTGGGGTCAACAATACAGAGCAATGGAGAGTGTGGTCAGGAAGTGAAGAAACGGGTCCAAGCAGGTTGGAACAGCTGGCGAAAGGTGTCTGGTGTGTTATGTGACAGAAGAGTGTCTGCTAGGATGAAGGGCAAAGTTTACAAAACAGTGGTGAGGCCGGCCATGATGTACGGATTAGAGACGGTGGCACTGAAGAAACAACAGGAAGCTGAACTGGAGGTGGCAGAAATGAAGATGTTGAGGTTCTCGCTCGGAGTGACCAGGTTGGATAGGATTAGAAATGAGCTCATTCGAGGGACGGCCAAAGCTGGATGTTTTGGAGACAAGATTCGAGAGAGCAGACTTCGATGGTTTGGACATGTTCAGAGGCGAGAGAGTGAGTATATTGGTAGAAGGATGCTGAGGATGGCGCTCCCAGGCAAAAGAGCGAGAGGAAGACCAAAGAGAAGGTTTATGGATGTGGTGAGGGAAGACATGAGGGCAGTTGGGGTTAGAGAGGAAGATGCAGGAGATAGGCTAAGATGGCAAAAGATGACACGCTGTGGCGACCCCTAACGGGACAAGCCGAAAGGAAAAGAAGAAGAAGATTCTGACATCTATGTACTGTTTGTATGTTTCAGTATTCCCTTGATAGGCTTGAACAGGATCAAATTTCACTCAGATTTAAAAAAAAAAAAAAAGGGGGGGGGGGATCGAATATACCATTTGAGTCCAGCATGGTATGGGTTTCTGCTCTTAAGAGTACATACCTCATGCAAAGTATTGAAGAAAATATATATATATATATCTATATTCACTGTTTCTTTTTGACAGAGTGATTCAAGAGCTAAAGAAAAAGTTTTCATTCTCTAACCTTTCGAATTGTCATTGATTCGTAGTGTTTATAATGAAGCAAGTAATTTTAAAGCAATATCTGTAAAAAAAATTCTCCCCAACTTTAATTGAACTCAAACATCTAAAACCGTAAAAAACAACACATTTTTAGAGCGAGTTATTGGGATTTGAAGTGTTTGCTAATAATGCATTTGTAATCTACATCTTTCTAGTCACTTGATTTCTTTACACTCTTCATTGTGTGCATGTGTATGCATGTTTCTTTGTTTTATAGAAGTGGATCTCTGTCAGCAGGCAGTCGTGGAAATGATGAACAGGATCAAGACAGGAGTCCAGGTTCAGCTTGTGAGCAAGAGTCGACGTCGCAGGAAACAGGAGAGCTTTTAAGTTATGTTTTAGGATTTAAAAACTCAACTATACATCCATCCATTTTCTTTGCTGCTTATCCTCACAAGGGTCGCGGGAGTGCCGATGCCCATCCCAACTGTCAACGGGCAGGAGGCAGGGTACACCCGGAACTGGTTGCCAGCCAATCGCAGGGCACATGGACACAGACAACAGTCACACGCACACCTAAAGGCAATTTAGAGTCTCCAATTAATCTTGGATGTGGGAGGAAACCGGAGTGCCCAGAGAAAAACCACACATGCACGGGGAGAACATGCTCCACACAGGCGTGGCCCGGATCGAACCCATGGTCCTCAAAACAAAGCCGTGAGTCCAAGGCTTTACTAGCTGAGCCTGAAAGGTGCCGAATAATATTGCATGCCCCACTTTTCAGTCTTTATTCATTAAAAAAGTATAAAATGTACAAGAAATTTAGTTCCACTTCTAGAATGTGTCCCATTTGTTGTTGATTCTTGACAAAAAAATGAAAATTTTATCTTTATGTTTGAAGGATGAAATGTGGCGAAAGATTGAAAAGTTCAAGGGGGCCGAATACTTTCACAAGGCACTGTAATGAAAGTATTCGGCCCCCTTGTTCAAGGTGAAAGTTTAGAGGGACGGCCGGGTCTTGGTAGATTTGCAGTGGTCTGATACTCCTTCCATTTTAATATGATTGCTTGCACAGTGCTCCTTGAGATGTTTAAAGATTGGGAAATTATTTGTATACTAATCCGGCTCTAAACTTCTCTATAAAAGTATCTCGGAACTGCCTGGTGTGTTCCTTGGTCTTCATGATGCTCTCTGCACTTTAAACAGAACCCTGAGACTATCACAGAGCAGGCGCATTTATGCGTAGACTTGATTACACACAGGTGGATTCTAGATTCTGGATTCTATTTATCATCATCAGTCAACATTGGATCATTCAGAGATATTCACTGAATTTATAGAGTGAGTTTGCTGCTGTGAAAGTAAAGGGGCCGAATAATATTGTACGCCCAACTTTTCAGTGTTTTTATCTGTTAAGTATAAAATATCCAATAAATTTTGTTCCACTTGACAATTGTGTCCCACTTGTTGTTGATTCTTGACAAAAAAAATATAATTTTATATCTTTATGTTTGAAGCCTGAAATGTTGAAAGCTTCAAGTGGGGAATACTCTCACAAGGCACTGTATATATACACGCACGCACGCACGCACACATACTGTATTTTATGGATGACAAGCCACTTTTTTGGGGTGCTGTGAACCTAGCAGTCTTTTTTACAGTAATTAATCAACTTTCACTCATTATATGTGGAGCAGGATTGTCATTGGTGTATTGGATGAATAATGTATGACAAGATTTTATTTTCAACGGACTCAGATGTATGAGCTACAGGAGGTCACAGAAAGGGCACATTAACAAGTGCAAGAGAGCTGTCAAACAAAGACCAAGGTCAATTGGCCAGTAGAAAATTGACGGCATGGTGCTGCAACTGGTTCAAATCCCGGCCTAGTCTGTGTGGAATTTGCATGTTCTCCTCGTGCCTCTGTGGGTTTTCTCTGGGCACTCCGGTTTCCTCCCACATCCCAAAAGCATGCAACATTAAGTGGACACTAAATTGCCCTGAGGTGTGATTGTGAGTGTGGCTGTTGTCTGTCTCCCCGTGCCCTGCGATTGGCTGGCAACCAGTTCAGGGTGTACCCTGACTCCTGCCTGATGACAGCTGAGATTGGCTCCCGCACTCCTGCGACCCTCATGAGGATGAGCAGCAGGGAAAATGAATGAATGAATGTTCGAAAAGTTACTTGAAAGAAACCTGTAATATAAGAGACAGTTCAACAGTCATCCACATGGCTACTGGTATTATACCTAACTGGCTTGACACTGAAATGCACAGACATTTATTTTTCACTTACCTTACAGCAACTTCCCTAACCCTTTCATCCAACCAATTTTGTTTTGTTATGTCTGGGTGAAATGAAACCTAACAATACAGTAGCAGTGTAAGTTATCATCTACACACTTTGCACTTCTCTCGACACCTCCCCTGATTTCCTAGACAGCTCCTTGTGTGAGTCCCTGAAACACGAGAAGTGTAAACTCTGTGCTGTGTCCGGCACTTAATGTACACTTTTGGTTATAGGTTTACCTGATACTTTAGGTTTTAGGCTTCATTTAGCCCTGAGGTGCAATTCCCAGCTTGCTGTCCCCTTAACACAGTGTGTAGGAAATGTCATTGTTGTTTTAAGCCACATTTTCTACAAAGCAGATTCACCCTCAAGAGGCCTCAAAGAAGCCACTCAACTTTCCAATGAACCAAATGTGGCAGAGGAAGTCTCAGTCAGATTTGATTTAACAGTAGACTTAGCCCTAACAATAGTCTCTATCAAAACAGATCTAGAGTAAACAAACAAACCAAATAGCATATTGACCTAAAATGAGGATGAGGTGAATTGTGAGTGAATGATGTTGTCACACTTCACAATGAGCAAATTCATGACGAGGGGTACCAATTTTACTTTCTGATTCTTCCATTTTTTTCCCCCAGAAAGAAACTGTGACCCTCCTTTTGCTTCCCATAGCTCTAGTTTAACAGGTCGATTCCAGCGTTTGACTGGTGAACTGGGTCTCGTCCGAAGATATCTGGGATAGGCTCCAGGATGCCTGTGGCCCGAGTAAAGAAAAGCGGAAAACAAAATAGAGGATTTTCTGTCCTCTCTGTGTTTTTTTTTTGTAGACTATAGTTTATTTATTCCATGTATGATTTTACAGGGTTCCTTTTCAATAGTAATATCTTGTCCAGTTTGTTGGTTTTTGTTTCCAACTATTGTTGTCAGACCACATCCTTGTATCAACCAAAGAGCTCTTTCCACTCATTTGTATTTTGTCCAGGTGTCCCCCTGGTTGTTGCGTTGATTTGGGTTTGGGTCCCGACAAAGCTGACCTAAAAAAATCAGGAAAACCCTTCTACCAATGTACAATGCGCACCACCAATTTGCTGCTACCCATATGCTCAAAATATTGGGAATTATCTATACTTATATTTTGTTAGGTTTGTACTTGTATTGTTTTTTTTTAAAAAGAAACTGTCTGTACAACAATCATTAATAATAATCATTGTGCATGTGCTGATGTAGCCGTAATATAATCTTAGGACAGGCCACAGGACACGCTTGTCTTGGTCCCCCTATTTGTCAGAACAGAATCCCTCAACAACCTAAAATAAATGCTCAATGATGGCATAATATTTTATTAATACTGTTGATAACCTATTAGTGAGTAAGTTTCTTTCGGCTTGTCCCGTCAAGGGTCAATGATGAACGCCCATATTTGTTTGGCACAGTTTTTATGCCGGATGCCCTTCCTGACGCAACCCCTCTTGGGGAGTAAAGGCCCGAGTGAGATACGAACTCACAACCCCTGGTTTACCAAACCAATGCTCTAATCACTGAGCTACACTCTTAAATATATTTAACACTGTTTGACTGAAACATTCTTTGCATGAAATATTTGTGCATAAAAGGAGTTGGTTGACATGATGATAAAGAGAAAGGTTGATATATTGTGGATCCAAGAGAGCAGGTGGAAAGGTAGTAAGGCTAGAAGTTTAGGAACAGGGTTTAAATTATTCTACCACGGAGTAGATGGGAAGAGAAATGGAGTAGGGGTTATTTTAAAGGAAGAGCTGGCAAAGAATGTCTTGGAGGTGAAAAGAGTATCAGATCAAGTGATGAGACTAAAATTTGAAATTGAGGGTGTATAATGTGGTTAGGGGCTACGCCCTACAGGAAGGATGTGACCTAGAGTTGAAAGAGAAATTCTGGAAGGAACTAGATGAAGTAATTCTGAGCATCCCAGACAGAGAGAGAGTTGTGATTGGTGCAGATTGTAATTCACCAAGATATTGGTGAAGGAAACAGGGGTGATGAAGAAGTGATGGGTCAGTACAGCATCCAGGAAAGGAACTTTGATGTACAGATGGTGGTAGACTTTGCAAAAAGGATGAGATGGCTGTAGTGAATACTTATTTCCAGAAGAGGGAGGAACATACAGTGACCTACTAGAGCGGAGGTAGAAGCATGCAGGTGGATTATATTTTGTGCAGATGGTGTAATCTGAAGGTTACTGACTGGAAAGTAGTGGTAGGGGAGAGTGTAGCTCGACAGCATAGAATGGTGGTGTGTAGGACTACTCTGGTGGTGGGCAGGAAGATTAAAAAGACAAAAGTAGAGCAGAGAACCATGTGGTGGAAGCTGAGAAAGGAAGAATGTTGTGCGTCCTTTCGGAAAGAGGTGAGGCAGGCTCTCGAAGGACAGCAGAAGCTCCCGGGAGACTGCACTACGACAACCAAGGTGATCAGAGAGACAGGCAGGAGACTACTTGGTGTGTCTACTGGTAGGAAAGGGGAGAAGGAGACTTGGTGGTGGAACCCCAAAATACAGGAAGTCATACAAGGAAAGAGATTAGCGAAGAAGTGGGACACAGAGAGAACTGAGGAGAGGCGAAAGGAGTACATTGAAATGTGACGTACGGCAAAACGTAGAGGTGGCAAAGGCTAAACAAGAGGCATATGATGACATTTACATCAGGTTGGACACAAAAGAAGGAGAAAAGGATCTTTACAGGTTGGCCAGACAGAGGGATAGAGATGGGAAGGATGTGCAGCAGGTGAGGGTGATTCAGGATAGAGATGGAAATGCGTAGACTGGTGCCAGTAGTGTGCTAAATAGATGGAAAGAATACTTTGAGAAGTTGATGAATAAAGAAAATGAGAGAGAAGGAAGAGTTGAAGAGGCAAGTGTGAAGGACCAGAAGTGGCAATGATTACTAAGGGGGAAGTCTGAAAGGCACTACAAAGGGTGAAAAATGGAAAGGCAGTTGGTCCTGATGACATACCGGTGGAGGTATGGAAGCAATTTGGAGAGATGGCTGTGTAGTTTTTGACCAACTTATTCAACAGCATACTAGCGGGCGAAAAGATGCCAGAAGAATGGAGGAAAAGTGTACTAATTCCCATTTTTAAGAACAAAGGCGATGTTCAGAGCTTTGGGAATTATAGAGGAATAAAGTTGATGAGCCACACAATAATGTTATGGGAAAGAGTAGTGGAGGCTAGACTCGGGACAGAAGTAAGTATCTGCGAGCAACAGAATGGTTTCATGCCTAGAAAGAGTACCACAGATGCATTATTTGTCTTGAGGATGCTAGTGGAAAAGTATAGAGAACATCAGAAGGAGCTAAATTGAAAGAAAATTGAAAAAAATCCGCTAGGATGAAGGGCAAAGTTTATAAAACAGTGGTGAGGCCGGCCATGATGTACAGATTAGAGACAGTGGCACAGAAGAAACAACAGGAAGCAGAACTAGATGCAGCAAAAATGAAGATATTGAGGTTCTCGCTCGGAGTGAGCAGATTGGATAAGATTAGAAACTAGCTTATTAGAGGGACAGCCAAAGTTGCATGTTTTGGAGACAAGGTTAGACAGAGCAGACTTCGATGGTTTCGACATGTTCAAATGTGAGAGAGTGAGTATATTGGCAGAAGGGTGCTTAAAGCTCCATCACACCATGACGTTCTGGTCAATGTCCTCTGAACATTTCAATCGTTCTATTTTTCAGCGTTCTCAAACGCGGATGACATCTGGCGTGTGATTAACGTGTGTCTAACGTATGACTTAACGTGTATCTAATGCACGAAAAATGTGTCTAACGCACGAAAAGCGTGTCTAACACATGAAAAGCGTGTAACAGTGACCAAATAAGATACCCCTAAAAACCATTAGCGTATGGAAACGCGTCATTGGAGTGCGATGAGCGATTTGTCAACGTAAGACGAGTGTGTTGAGCGTGTGACAAATGGGTGAATAACGGCAGAAAAGTGTTTTGCTGGCGTGTAATTTTTACAGTGGAACCAGCACTAAAACGTTGGAAAGTTCATAGTCACTTCAGTTGTTGTCGTGAGTTAGAACAATGAGCATCATGCCGCCGAGAAGAAAAAAAGTTAGGGCGCAGACTTCAGCAACTCGCGCTGCTAGTAAGAAAGCTAAGCCTCCTTCATCACGAGCAATGTGTTTGGATGAAATCCAACAGCAGGAGGAAGAGCATGTCCGTGAAGTCAGGCACCATGTGACACCCCCAGGGGACCCTAAACACCTTGCAAACCCCAGTGAGGACGGTCCGAGAAAGAGACAAAAGAAGCAGAGAAAGGATTGCAGGATCCTGGACCGGCTGTTGAGGATAGTCTGGTGGAGTTTTTCCACAAAAACGAAAGGCTGCTTTCTGGATCTTCCATATTAGGTCTCTACTGTAGCTTAATATTAAATGGATCTTGCTTACAAAGCATCGGTTTATATACCCATATGCATGGACGTTCGGGAAACGCACGAATGACGCTCAATGTACTCCAAACGACGTTCGTTTGACTTTAGTTACACGCTGTGTGCGCGACGGGATTGTTCAGTGGTCGTTGACAGGGCGCCAGTGAGTCGTTCACTGCAAAGCAAACGATCGTGAGTTACGACTGACTAACGATAGCCAAACGCGTGCAACGCTCGGCAAACCTTAGTAAAACGTTCCACGAACGTTTTGAACGTTCTGCAGCGTTTAAAATTTAACGTTGATGAATGCTGGTCTCAGTGAGAACTTTTGTCTATGTTCAAAACTTTTTTTCTGGACCGCCATTCTCCGCCAAATCCCAGCGATCATTGACGTTCACTAGCGTTCAAACAACGCTCTTCTGGAGCTATCCTGGCGACCATGGGCAACTACCAATGTTTCCTCAAACGCTGTAGAACGCTGACCAGAGCGTCATGGTGTGCTAGGCAAAAGAGCAAGAGGAAGACCAAAGAGAAGGTTGATGGATGTGGTGAGGGAAGATATGAGGGCAATTGGGGTTATAGAGGGAGATGCAGTAGATAGGCTAAGATGGAAAAAGATGACTTGCTGTGGTGACCCCTAATGGGACAAGCCAAAAGGAAAAGAAGATTTGTGCATAAAACGTTTGTGCGGAGTGTAGTTTATCCTCTACATTATACATCCTTGGCCGAGGCTTCAAAAACAAGATGTGGCTCATTTCCAATCTGAAAAATATCCATTATAGCTACCTTTGGTGACTTGATCCAGTTCTGGTGCCTCCTGAATTCATGAACAGTGATCCTGTTTTGCTCCCACAACATCCCACCTCTGTGCCATCCATGATGTTTGTGGGGAAACATTTTTTTAATCCCAAGAGTTTTGGTTCCGCAGCGCAGCCTCTCGCCCATCTGACGCCATAGCCTTCCTTTGGTGTCAGGTGGCTATCAAAACAACGTGAGCTCAAACTATGTAGAAACGAGCGTAATGGGGACATTTTTTTAAAAAAGCGAGCATTTCAATTGCACTCTCTCGTTTTTTTTTTTTTTTGTTTTATTTTGCTTAATTTGCCCATGACTCTTGTACTACGTACTTGGAGCTCCTGCTGTTTTGATACCCACCTCGAGATATTGAGGTGAGCTATCGTTGTTTTGGACTGCGGCGGTACTTCCGGATTGGCGGCGATATCGGGACAAGTTATGACACATTTCTTTTAAAAGCAGCTGCACAACTAGCCGTTGTAGTCAACATTTTTTGTCTTGGTTTAAGTTAAAACAAACTCACGGGCAGTCGTTTCTGATCTCTGGTGCAGTAGCAACAAACATGCTATGCTAACATGTACATAACTGTGTAACATAAGACAATGAATAGTATATCGAAATGTATATGTATACCTTTTTTTTTACCACTCTATCTACCTGTGTACAACTATACAATGTGATTGTATTTTTTATTTTTCATCCATACCTATATACAATGCGCTTTATTAACTTTTTGAAAATATTTTTTGAAAAATTTGCACATTTGAAATTACGATAGTTCTATGCTCTCTTTCAGTCTGTGTTGCTGCTATGTCATGTCTCATGTCTTCCTTGATCCTTGTTTGCCTTTATTGTTTTTGCAGTTAAATATCATTTTGAGATATTGCACTCCTGCCTTGCCTCTTTGCTTCCTTACACTTTGTTCTGACGCCTTCTGACTAAGTTACACCACAAAACCCACAATTCTGACCCAGTGGGAATATGCATAGCATCGTCATTTGCCCTTAGCCTACCAAGCACCTCTAGCCTCCTCGAGTAAGCTCTTTTTTTTTTTCCCCCTTTTCGGTCCTTTTTACTTATCTTGGCTGTCCCTGTAATTCACACTGTCCTACCATTGTACCGCCACACATTTTTGTAATTTTGACTTTTCCGATTGTCAAGATATCCTAGGTTTAAATAACCTTTTTTCAGACACCAGTTCTGACTCTGATAAAGATTTAGATTTATCCTATCCATTCTCTAATACTTGCGCATTGCAGGAAATTTTTTGTCAAGTTTTCCTTTTTCTGATCCCTCCTCACCCAGGTCCTGTTCAATGGACACACAGTAATGAAACTGTACTGAATTTGTTCTTGAGTCAAACTGTCACCATGCAATTTATTGTAGTGCTGTACTATTGTACAGTTAAACAACATTTAACTGTAATACAAGTGTGAAAAAAAACAACAGTACAGTCGTATCTGTACTTAGGAAATTAATCCGTTCCGGAAGTGGTTTCGTAAAGTGAATTTTTTCGTAGGTAGCAGCCTTTACCTTTGCCATTGGGCGACTGTGCTAAGAGAAGGGTGAGTGAAAAGCAAAAGGCATCGTGGGGTGACAGAAGAGGCACACATTTGACAGCTGAAAGAAAACATCCGTATGAATAGATGCACGCACACCACTTATTTCCACTAAAGTTTCTTGGGGCCCATGGTGAAGCCACAACCCATCTTCAATGCTCTGACTGAGGGAAAGGGGTTGTTCCCAAAAATCTTAAAATACCTGGCTGGAGTCATCCTCTCCTTAATACAGTGCAGTCGTCCTATCCCATGTGCAGAAAATCACCCCCAAAGCATGATGCTACCACCCCCCCATGATTCACAGTAGGGATGGTGTTCTTGGGATGGAACTCTTCATTCGTCTTCCTCCAAACACGGTTAGTGGAATTATGACCAAAAAGTTTCATTTTGGTCTCATCTGACTACAAAACTTTCTCCCATGACTCCTCTGTATCATCCAAATGGTCATTGACTAACTTAAGACGGGCCTTGACATGTGCTGGTTTAAGGAGGGGAACCTTCCGTGCCATGCATGATTTTAAACCGTGACGTCTTAGTGTATTACCAACAGTCACCTTGGAAACGGTGGTCCCAGCTCTTTTCAGGTCATTGACCAAATCCTGTTGTGTAGTCCTGTGCTGATTCCTCACCTTTCTTAGGATCATCAAGACCCCACGAGGTGATATCTTGCATGGGGCTTCACTCCGATTGAGATTGACCGTCATGTTTAGGTTCTTCAATTTTCTAAAGATTGCTCCAACAGTGGACCTTTCTTCACCAAGTTGCTTGTGCAATTTCTCCGTAGCCCAGCCGTGTGGAGTTGTACAATCTAGTCTCTGGTGTCAGCTCTTTGGTCTTGGCCATGTTACAAATTTGAGTCTTACTGATTGTATGGGTTGGACAGGTGTCTTTATGTAGCTAACGACCTCACACAGGTGCATCTGATTCAGGATAATACATGGAGTGGAGGTGGACTTTTAAAGGCAGACTAACAGGTCTTTGAGAGTCAGAGTTCTCGCTGATAGACAGGTGTTCAAATACTTATTTGCAGCTGTATCACACAAATAAATTCTTGAAAAAAATCATACATTGTGATTTCTGGATTTTTCATTTTAGATTATCTCTCACAGTGGACATGCACCTACGATGAGACCCCTCCATGATTTCTAAGTTGGAGAACTTGCAATATAGCAGGGTGTTCAAATACTTATTTTCTTCACTGTACCTGTATACGACTATATAAAGTGATTGTATTTTATTTTTCATCCATACCTAAATATAATGTGCTCTATTAATTTTATGAAAATATTTTTGTAAAAAATTGCACATTATTTTCAAGAAATTACCGTAGTTCTCTTCGTTTACACAAACCTGACCCACTGTCTTCTTGGCTTGGATCTTATAAACTGTGACCAGAATAATTCGAATTACTACAAAACTGAGTCTCACACATCTTCACAATTTTTACGGATTGGTTTTTAGCTTACAATCACTTTTCGAGACAAATGGGTTTTTCTTTGGCGTCAACAGGCAGTGCTACCACTATAAGCTAGTCCCACAACAGCAGGTCTCCGACCTGTGATGTCAGGAAAGGATGCGTTTTTCAGGTACGGAAAATTAGGTTAAAATTCACAGGCTTTAATCCATAAAAACATATATTTTGGGGTAAAAATATTAAACAAGATATGCATTTTATGGTATAGTTAAACATAGATTGTGATTGTATTTTTTATTTTTCATCCATACCTAAATATAATATGCTCTATTAACTTTATGAAAATATTCTTGGAAAAATGTGCACATTATTTCGAGAAATTAGAGAAATCAAAATATGTTGCTTCTAAACACGGAGGACTTTTATCAGCTGAGCTGTTGCTCTTTAGAGCAGTAGAGAATGAATAAGGATAAAGTAAATGTGTGATGTAGTGGCCAACACACAGTAGATGGTGCCTTTCAAATGACCTCCTCTTCTGTTTCAGTAAAAAGTGGTGGAGAGTGATACTGCTTGGACACTGTGAATGAGACAAAGTCATGAAATCGAGAATTAAAAAAAAAAGAGAGAAAAAAATTGCAATATGACTGAAATGGTCTCTGAGACATTGCCTTGTAGAATAAACCAGCAACATGTTACTTAAGACTTTTTTTTTGTCATGAACAAGCCCACAAACTTCCTAATTTTCTATTCTGGCACTCCCCTGCACTCCTTTGCAGGGAGGGATTTTGACAGACAAGGAAAGCATTTGTCCTCCCATGTCATTAGGCGGCCAATTACCAGATCCAAGGTAGGGGATTTCATCTTTGCACACACACTTCCACACACACTGGTTTCTTTCACATCCGAGAGAGAGACTTCCTCTCTGGTTTTTGGCTTTGTCTAACCACCTCTTTCTGAGAGAGAGAAAGGCTAAAAGAAACATACCCAAGATCCCCCGTTGGGCCAGCTCTTCCTCTATAGAAACCAGCCTGTTATATTTAGTCATCCTCTCAGCACTGGTCAGACCTCCCAGTTTGACATAGTCCAGGCCCAGGCCCACAGCCTGAAAGAAAAAGGGGTGTGAAAAAATCTGTCTGATGCTTTCAAAGGGAAAGAGACAAAATTATTCTGTGTGTGTCTGTGTAGTCCCTTTCACACAACCTTTAGCATCACATGCGTAACACATTTATTCACCTGTGTCATTCACCAAAGCAGGACATTCCTGTGTCTGCAGTACACGTTCACAGAGCTGATACGGCTTCCAGCAAATAGATAATTAGATGCGTCGCCACGTCAATGCCAGTGTCTGACTACTTTGAACAGCGATATTGCTTTTACTATGACAGGGTATGGGCAGAGGCTGCAATTCACCTCTGATCCAGTGTTGCAGGTAACGTAGAACAATACTTTGTTCGTTTAAGTAAATTTTCGAGATACAGCCATTCCTTGCTGCATTGCGGTTCACTTTTAGCAGGTATAGTGCATCGCTGATTTTTTTTGGGGGGGGCAGCTAGGGAAGTTACTCGACTGCAGATGTCTGGCATAATAATCATCAAAAGTCATTTTAATATAATGTGTTGGTAGCGAGCTGCACAAAGACAGTTGATCCACTTTTTTTTCTTGTGGAAGATTTACTGAGGAACAGTGAGTCCCAGCATGCTTAGTGGCACCTTGTGCCTGTTTTTAAAATGAATTTTAATCCATAACTGGCAGTGCAGATGGAATGGGGATGGAAATTGAAATGCTGGGACTCTTCCAATTACAAGAGCTTTAAAAAACAAACGGGAACATAATGACGTAATCAAAGGCAGATTATTAACATACACATACATAAACCCACACAATAAACAACGTATTCCTGCAGAGGTGTCAAACCTCATTTTTGTCATGGCGCACATTGTTGGTATGGTTTCCCTCGGGGCCTTTGTGAGCATGAAACCGTTGAAATGTTTCATTGCCTGATCTTCTTCTTCTTCTTTTCCTTTCGGCTTGTCCCGTTAGGGGTCGCCACAGCGTGTCATCTTTTGCCATCTTAGCCTATCTCCTGCATCTTCCTCTCTAACCCCAACTGCCCTCATGTCTTCCCTCACCACATCCATAAACCTTCTCTTTGGTCTTCCTCTCGCTCTTTTGCCTGGGAGCTCCATCCTCAGCATCCTTCTACCAATATACTCACTCTCTCGCCTCTGAACATGTCCAAACCATCGAAGTCTGCTCTCTCGAATCTTGTCTCCAAAACATCCAGCTTTGGCTGTCCCTCGAATGAGCTCATTTCTAATCCTATCCAACCTGGTCACTCCGAGCGAGAACCTCAACATCTTCATTTCTACCACCTCCAGTTCAGCTTCCTGTTGTTTCTTCAGTGCCACCGTCTCTAATCCGTACATCATGGCCGGCCTCACCACTGTTTTGTAAACTTTGCCCTTCATCCTAGCAGAGACTCTTCTGTCACATAACACACCAGACACCTTTCGCCAGCTGTTCCAACCTGCTTGGACCCGTTTCTTCACTTCCTGACCACACTCTCCATTGCTCTGTATTGTTGACCCCAAGTATTTGAAGTCGTCCACCCTCGCTATCTCTTCTCCCTGTAGCCTCACTCTTCCCCCTCTACTTTTCTCATTCACGCACATATATTCTGTTTTACTTCGGCTAATCTTCATTCCTCTCCTTTCCAGTGCATGTCTCCATCTTTCCAATTGTTCCTCTGCATGCTCCCTGCTTTCACTGCATATGACAATATCATCTGCGAACATCATGGTCCAAGGGGATTCCAGTCTAACCTCATCTGTCAGCCTATCCATTACCACTGCAAACAGGAAGGGGCTCAGAGCTGATCCCTGATGCAGTCCCACCTCCACCTTAAATTCCTCTGTCACACCTAAGGCACACCTCACCATTGTTCTGCTGCCATCATACATGTCCTGTACTATTTTAACATACTTCTCTGCCACACCAGACTTACGCATGCAGTACCACAGTTCCTCTCTTGGTACTCTGTCATAGGCTTTCTCTTGATCCACAAAGACACAATGTAGCTCCTTCTGACCTTCTCTGTACTTTTCCACGAGCATCCTCAAGGCAAATAATGCATCTGTGGTACTCTTTCTAGGCATGAAACCATACTGTTGCTCGCAGATACTTACTTCTGTCCTGAGTCTAGCCTCCACTACTCTTTCCCATAACTTCATTGTGTGGCTCATCAACTTTATTCCTCTATAGTTCCCACAGCTCTGAACATCCCCTTTGTTCTTAAAAATGGGAACTAGAACACTTCTCCTCCATTCTTCAGGCATCTTTTCGCCCGCTAGTATTCTGTTGAATAAGTTGGTCAAAAACTCCACAGCCATCTCTCCAAATTGCTTCCATACCTCTACCGGTATGTCATCAGGACCAACTGCCTTCCCATTTTTCATCCTTTGTAATGCCTTTCTGACTTCCCCCTTAGTAATCATTTCCACTTCCTGGTCCTTCACTCTTGCCTCTTCAACTCTTCCTTCTCTGTCATTTTCTTCATTCATCAACTTCTCAAAGTATTCTTTCCATCTATTTAGCACACTACCGGCACCAGTCAACACATTTCCATCTCTATCCTTAATCACCCTAACCTTCTGCACATCCTTCCCATCTCTATCCCTCTGTCTGGCCAACCTGTAGAGATCCTTTTCTCCTTCTTTCGTGTCCAACCTGGTGTACATGTCTTCATATGCCTCTTGTTTAGCGTTTGCCACCTCTACCTTTGCCCTACGTCGCATCTCGATGTACTCCTTTCGCCTCTCCTCAGTCCTCTCAGTATCCCACTTCTTCTTCGCTAATCTCTTTCCTTGTATGACTCCCTGTATTTTGGGGTTCCACCACCAAGTCTCCTTCTCCCCTTTCCTACCAGATGACACACCAAGTACTCTCCTGCCTGTCTCTCTGATCACCTTGGCTGTCGTCGTCCAGTCTTCCGGGAGCTTCGGTTGTCCATCGAGAGCCTGTCTCACCTCTTTCCGGAAGGCCGCACAACATTCTTCCTTTCTCAGCTTCCACCACATGGTTCTCTGCTCTACCTTTGTCTTCTTAATCTTCCTACCCACCACCAGAATCATCCTACATACTACCATCCTATGCTGTCGAGCTACACTCTCCCCTACCACTACTTTACAGTCAGTAACCTCCTTCAGATTACATCGTCTGCACAAAATATAATCTACCTGCGTGGTTCTACCTCCGCTCTTGTAGGTCACTATATGCTCCTCCCTCTTCTGGAAATAAGTGTTCACTACAGCCATCTCCATCCTTTTTGCAAAGTCCACCACCATCTGCCCTTCAAAGTTCCTTTCCTGGATGCCGTACTTACCCATCACTTCTTCATCGCCCCTGTTTCCTTTACCAATATGTCCATTACAATCTGCACCAATCACAACTCTCTCGCTGTCTGGGATGCTCAGAACTACTTCATCTAGTTCCTTCCAGAATTTCTCTTTCAACTCTAGGTCACATCCTACCTGTGGTGCATAGCCGCTAACCACATTGTACATAACACCCTCAATTTCAAATTTTAGTCTCATCACTCGATCTGATACTCTTTTCACCTCCAAGACATTCTTAGCCAGCTCTTCCTTTAAAATAACCCCTACTCCATTTCTCTTCCCATCTACTCCGTGGTAGAATAATTTAAACCCTGCTCCCAAACTTCTAGCCTTACTACCTTTCCACCTGCTCTCTTGGATGCACAGAATATCAACCTTTCTCCTAATCATCATGTCAACCAACTCCTGAGCTTTTCCTGTCATAGTCCCAACATTCAAAGTCCCTACACTCAGTTGTAGGCTCTGTGCATTCCTCTTTTTCTTCTGACGCTGGATCCGGTTTCCTCCTCTTCTTTGTCTTCGACCCACAGTAGCTGAATTTCCACCGACGCCCTGCAGGTTAGCAGTGCCGGGGGCGGGCGTTGTTAACCCGGGCCACGACCGATCCGGTATGGGATTCTTTAGATGAACGCTCATATTTGTTTGGCACAGTTTTTACGCCGGATGCCCTTCCTGACGCAACCCTCTGCATTTATCCGGGCTTGGGACCGGCCTACAGATTGCACTGGTTTGTGCCCCCCATAGGGCTGCATTGTTTCATTGCCTGATCATTCTATTATATCTACACAACAAAATGATAGCTAACTTGTTTTCAAATCAGTAGTCAAGAATAATAGTTTGTGCTATTGTTCAAATTACTGTAGAAAGGGGTATGGGAAGACAGACAATGCTTATAATATTTCAACATTATTGATTACATGGTACCATGTGAAATTTTGGTACAGATTTTCGCAGGAATCACTGAAGTTGATGCAAATGATTTGCTCTTCCTGGTGATATAAAATATTGTGGACCCTGGGCTGCCAGGTTGACATGTCTGCTATTTGGTTTTATTGTATCCAAGAGATATTCTTCTCACCTGAGAAATGTTGCTTAAGATTTTTTTTGTTTTGTTTTAGCAGTACGGTATTTGCTTCCATATCTTATCAAAATTATAAAATGGTGGCTTTGTTTTCTTGTATGACTAACATGTAACTACTGTATCACTGAATCATATGTAACTACACTGTTGATGCACTGTGTGCTGTACCAATCTATTATTTTTACTGTTGATTATATGTGGACCTCAGGAAGGTTAGCTAACTGCTACAGCAGAAGCAAATGAGGATGTTGGCAGCGGCTGTTGCTTGACCCATCCAAATATTTGGCTGACAACACTAAAAATAGTCAATATCCAAAGTACTTTACGATTTGAGTGCCAGGACTTGCCGCTATTGAGATCATGCAGTGATTTAGAGTTGGTAACTACGACAGTTACCACCAAGCTTGTTGAACTAGCTACCTTGAAATAACAAAATCATTTTTCAGATCACAAGAGCAAGCACATCATCAGACTTCAGAGAAAAAAAAAAATATTTTATGGTAATGACCACAGGAACGGAAAAGACTACGAGAACGTTTATCATCATAAATGAAGCTCCGGCAGTCAAAGCAGGACTTAAGCTCAAAATCTGATTTGTGGTTGGGCAAAGGTTACCTCCACTCTGAAGATTCACCAGGGCAGGAAACAGTGCCTAAACAAGGGACAGCGGGTAAATCATATTGACAGCTACTTTTTGAGAAGCAGATCGAGTCAGTCAGAAGACGTTTAGCAGCAGGATACACACCACAGTCTGCAGGACATCAATGCCCCGGTCCCAGTGGAGAAGGAAGAGGAACAAGGCACAAGAGAGCAACCTGGACTCAAGGCACCTCTACAACCAACCGCAGAGAGGAAAGTCCAGGGGCGTAGACCATTGATCAAATGGCCAAAGGCCTGCGACAAGGCTTTGTGGAAGAAGGTCAACATGGATCATTTTGGAAGGGATCAGAGGCACCAGTACAAATAATCTGGAAAGGATGGGTGAACTCATATGAGGGGGACCAATTTGGAGTGGTGGAAAGCAAAGAGGCTGCCCCAGCTATCCCCCAAAAGTCCAGAAGACAGAGATAGATTGCTTGATCAAGGAGAGGAGGCAGCTGAAGAAGTTGTGGAGGAAGGCCACAGAGGAGGAGAGGGAGGGCATAAACCTGTTTCAGGAAGAAATCGAGGATAACCTGGGAGCACTGAGGAGAGCTGAAAACCTTTGGAAAAAATGTAGAAGGAAAGAACACGCAAGATCACGCTTCTATAAAGATTCCTTCAGATATGCAAAGAGTCTCTTTGCGAAGGAGAAAAGCGGAAGTCTCTCTGTGACGAAAGCCATCCTGGAAGAACACATGAAAAATTCCTTCACAGATGACTGGTGTCATGAAGAAGTTATGCTTCAACCGGATATTCCACCAATTGATCCACCAGAGCACAAGCTGGACATCAGTCCACCCAGCTGTGGTGAGGTAATCTATATTCTGCGTAGAGCAAGGGCTGCATCAGCTTCTGGTCCTAATAGACTTCCATATAGGCTCTACAAAAATACACCAGATGTCCTGGGATTCCTCTGGCAACTGCTTAGGGTCGTGTGGCAGAAGAGGGTGATACCAACTGCCTGGCGTAGAGCTGGAGGAATTCTTATCCCAAAGGAGAAGGACTCATCAGAGATTGGGCAGTTCCGACAGATTAGCCTCCGACATGTCGAAGTGAAAATTTGCTTCAGCCTGCTTTCACATAGGCTATCAGAATACCTGCGAGGTAACAACCTGTTTGACAAGTCAATGCATAAAGCAGGAATACCTGGCTCCTCCAGATGCATAGAACACACTAGCGTCATCTGGCATCAGATCCAAGTCGCCAAAAAAGAGGGAAGAGATTTTCACGTGGTGTTCCTGGATTTGGCAAACACCTTTGGCTCAGTTCCTCATAATCTTCTGTGGACAGCACTTGACTATTTCAAGATCCCAGCGGTGCTTACCACCTTGGTTCGGGCCTAATTCAAGGATATCCAGCTCTGCGTTAGAACAGCAGAGTACACCACTGCATGGCAGCACCTGGAAGTGGGAATCATGGCTGGGTGTACCATCTCCCTGCTGCTGTTCACCCTGGCCATGGAGGTCATTCTCTGAGCCTCTCACTGGGTGGTTGGTGGGCAGCGAATAAGACTTGGAGTGAGGGTGGCTCCAGTCAGAGCTTACATGGATGACCACACCAGACTTAACACAACCAAGACCTGCACTGCACGATTGTTAAAAAATGCCTCTCTTAACAACAAAGACCTAGTAGAGAAGCTCAGAAAGGAGATGGCCAATGGCCTGGAAAGAATTGACAGAACCCTGCTTCCTGGGAAGTCTAAGATCTGGCGCTTTCAGTATGGGTTACTTCGACTCCTTTGGCCACTAACCCTCTATGACAGGGGTGCCCAGACTTTTTTTTACCCCAAGATCTACTTTTCAAGCAGCAAGCCTCTGGTGATCGGGAGGAGGGGGGTGGACGTCTTTTTTTTTTTTTTTTTTTTACAATCACCAATCATGATATATAATGACCAAGTCACAAAGATCTACCCACTACAAAAATGCAAAATATATTTAGAAATATATTTATGAGGATAAGTATATATTGGGATTCTTTGTGTGTTAATGTTTGTGTGCCTTGCATAACCGTGTGAGCCAATATTGCACAACACAACATAATTGACTGTAAACATTTTTTTGTAGCTATCTGATGTTCACATTCATGATCACTGTACAAATGAAAATGCACACCTGGGCTGTGTCACTCACGTCAGTGGATTCGTTCAACTCCAGTGAGAAACACTCACAATCTCCGATGTCCTTCCACACATCAGCCATGGTTTCACCACACCGTGTAACTGTACTCCTTTACGGTGGTGGCTTTTGCTGTTGAACTATATTGTTTGAAAAGTGATTGGTGTGTGGCCGCCAGTTGGGATTTTAGTTCCTTAACTTTTCTCATGATCAGTTTGCTTTTCGGCGGAATGTCGGCGTCTTATTTTCCATAAACAGTTTGAAAATGCTGTTCCACATTTCCCTTTTTTAGTATTAGAATAGTACACTAGCAGATGAGGCACACACACCGAAAATGACAATAATGAAAATAAATCCGCCTCCCATTCTGTATGAAAGTTGTGTTTTTGTCTTCTTCTTTACTCCAACATCCATACTCATGTTTGATGAGATTTCTTAAGCGAAGGCTTAAAATAGGGGGGAACTCACTGACTAGCGTGTTTTCCTGTACTGTCGTTGTTTGCACATCCGCGGTGAGCTAAAGGTCAGAAAAATATTTTTTTTTCGGCACACCATCGCGATCGACCCAAACTGACTCGTCGATCGGAATTGACGCGTTGAGCACCCCTGGTGTATGAGATCCGACTCTCAAAGGTAGAAAAGCTGGAGGGACTGATCAGCTCGTTTGTGAGGAAGTGGCTTGGCCTTCCCAGGTGCCTCAGCAGCACCAGCCTCTACCGGAGAGGGATGTTACACCTGCCCATTTCCAGCCTGGCAGAGGAGTACAAGTTTACAAAGTAAGACTGGAAATGATGCTACTGGATTCCAGCGATCCGCTGGTAGCCCAGACTGTCCCCATTCTGGCCACTGGGAGGAAGTGGACACCACTGGCCACAAATGAACAGGTAAAGGCAGCACTCAGACACAAAGACATCGTTGGCCGAGTGCAGGAGGGGAGCAGTGGCCTTGGGCTCGGGGCCAGTAGACCAGTGTGGAGCAAGGCCACTACTGCCTAGCGGCGCAAGCTGGTGATCCAGGAGGTATATTGAGAAGAGAAATCACAAAGGTGCGCCCAAGCTGTGTCGCAGGCCAAGCAAGGGCAGTGGTTGGCCTGGGAAGGAGTGGAGGCAAGGAGGATCACCTGGACAGAGCTTTGGGAGATGGTGACATTCAGGGCAAGCTTTACCATCAGAGCTGTGTATGATGTCTTGCCTTCTCCCACAAACCTAAACTAGTAGTATGCCAAAGATCCCAAGTGCCTGTTATGCCCAAGTCCTGCAACACTGAAGCACACCCTGGTTGGTTGCAAGACCAGCCTTACTCAAGGCTGTTAGACCTGGCGGCACAACCATGTGCTGAAGTGTCTCAATACTGTTCTGGAGAACCGGTGGATGAGGGTATACGGGCTCCCACCCTTGTTGGCCAACTGGCAACCAAGGCTGTTTGTTTGAGTGGGAGTCAAACTGGCCAAACCAATAAGTCACAAGACAACGGACAGCATTTATGTGAACATCCCACAAAGACTCATCAGAGCCGAAATATGCGTGAATAGAGGGATATTAACATCTAGTCCTACATAATACATCTATCATGTCCATATTGTTTTTTTATTGTGTCCATTATCCTACATACTTGGAATTTGTCCTAGGACAACCACAAGGAAAATCCATCCATCCATTTTCTTCACCGATTATCCTCACAAGGGTCATGGGGAGTGCTGGAGCCTATCCCAGCTGTCAACGGGCAGGAGGCGGGGTACACCTTGAACTGGATGCCAGCCAATCGCAGGGCACATAGAGACAGTCACACTTACAATCACATTAGGGGCAATTTAGAGTGTGCAATTAATGTTGCATGTTTTTAGAATGTGGGAGGAAACCGGAGTGCCCGGAGAAAACCCACGCAGACACGGGGAGAACATGCAAACTCCACACAGGCGGGGCTGAGATTGAACCCAGGTGCTCAGAACTGTAAGGCCAACACTTTACCAGGTGCTCCACCGTGGTGCTCCCACAAGGAACATTTTCATCTTAAAAACTTGGAAAAAAAAAACAGTAACACATCGACCATGTAAATAAAAACTCACTCCGTATCTATCAAAAGAATATTCCTGTAGATGTCACAGCCTTCAAATAAGATCTTAATTTCTTTCATTCTTTTGTCGCGTTTGCGGTTTTCACTTTTGGGGGTCAGATTTGTGTTGGTAAAACAACAAGTTCTACTCAATAGATCATCGTCAACACAGCTTCCGAAATGAGCAATTACTCTTAGTAGTACTTAAAATGCACAAATGGTGCACAAGTAGCCATGTGGGTCCATTGATACTGGTACTGTACATGTAATGAGAGCAAGCTAGGCTTGAGAAACCTCTCCCCTGTACTTATACTGGATGCTGAGGTGGCCACATCGCTGTGAATTTGTTTATACGTGTCCTGCAATTGGCTGGTGACCAGTCCCAGGTCTACCCTACCTCTCTCCCAAAGACAGCTGGGATAAGCTCCAGCATACCCGTGAATATGGTAAGGGCAAACGGTATGGAAAATGAGTGTATGTTTTGCTGATGCTGTTGTGGACTTAGCAATGACACATTGATTTCAAACTGATCCAATGAGGCAGATGAAACTGCTGCAAGAGCCACTAATTCTTGGCTTGAGTATTAATTTTTCTCATGACCATGGGAGCGACGGGAAATGATTTGGAGAGGCAAAAATATTCACTTTTCATGGCCTTTGTTTGATGTTGTCCCGAACAAGAAAGGTTGTTGTAAATGAGTTGTATCTTGAGCCAACCTAAAACCCACCAGCTTCGTTGCTTAGGGTATTGAATCAATCGCGAGTAGACTGTTCAGTTTGTCTTAGAAGATGCTTGGCCTCTCATTTAAGCAGGCTTCAACAGTTCATGCAACAAAGCTTAGTTAGGAGCATAAATATTAATACTTGAGTTTCTCCTCACCAACTCAAAATAGTATTTCCTAAGCCGGCAAAATCGCATGTTGATTTCATCACTCCATTCTGTATCAGTATGGTATGTTACAAACAGAAGAAATATGTGTGTATGTAGCTGCATTTCATGACTTCTGTCAGAGGATTCTCGCACAGAAGCACTCATAGCTTAATCACAGCTGAGAGACATGAATGAGGCATAAAAATACAAATGCACAATCAGGAACTGTGCAAAAAGCCATGTAACATCAAGTGGTCTACCATCACCACGGACGTGGGAGTGCAGCAATCAGTATAAATGCTGGCTTACGCCATGCTTCACGTAAGCCAGATGTGAAAAATGGCCAAACTGATGAAATTCTATTTTGCATAAAGTGTGCTTTGAGCTGACAGTTATGGTGGCATGAAAAAGTATTTGTCCTTATTTCTGACATTTTTACTATATTTGTCCTTATTTCTGACATTTTTACTATATTTGTCACACTGACTGCAGTTGTTACAGATCATCCAACCAATTTATCACACTGATAACACGAGTAAATATTAAATGCAGTTTCTAAAAGATAACTGTATTCATTTAAGGGGAAAAATCCAAACCAATATGTAACTAATTTAACTGCCTTGTGGGTCCTCATGGGTCAAAAATAAAAATTAAGATATATTTTCCAAGCAAATTTATTTGTATTGCACATTTCATATAGAAAATAACCCAATGTGCTTGATATTAATAAAAACATTTAAATACAAAGAAATAAAACACTTAAAACAGATAAAAGCTAAATACAAAAATAGGAAAAAAGAAATAAAATTGCAATTAAACCAGCGTAAAATGCAAGAAATATTAAAAAGTGGAAATATTCTAAAAAGCATGAGAAAATAGAAACATTTTCAACCTGCATTTAAAAACATTCACACTTGAGGCTGACGTCACCTCTGTTGGGAACTTATTCCATTTGTGTGCAGCATAATAGCTAAATACTGCTTCACCATATTTGCTTTGGACTCTGTGCTCCATGATTTGACTTGAGTCTGTCAATCTCAGAGCCCTATTGGGTTTGCTTTCTGGAAGCATTTCTTTCATGTGTTCAGGACCTAAAGCATTTAATGATTTATAGACCGGTAGCAGAACTTTGAAATTTATTCTTAAGTTACAAAGGGTAGCCTTGGCAGAGTTCAACTCTCGCTGGAAACAACTTATTCCCAGCAGTGTAAACTCTGACACCGGTCGTTTAGGGTGTACCCCGCCTCTTGCCTGTTGACAGCTGGGATTTGCTCCAGCACTCCACACGACCCTTGTGAGGATAAGCAGTGAAGAAAATGGATGGATGGCTATATTATGGTAATGTGCGCCCCGAACCTGAGCTCCCTGACCTCCTCGAGGGAGCTTCGCATTCTACGATTGTTAGTGTAGCACATTTGTTGCTAGTGCACCAAAGATCAGAAACGACTGCCCGTGAGTTTGTTTTAACTTAAACTAAGACAAAAAATGTCAACTACAAAAATTAATTGTGCAGCCACTTTTAAAAGAAAATGTGATAAGTTAATGTGTTAGGAACCCGGAAGCAGCGCGGCAGTCCAAAACAACGAGAGCCCAATGGCTTCAGGTCATGATCAAAACAACATCAGGTCAAACTATGTAGTACGAGCCTAATGAGTACAAGTATTAAGAAGAAAAAAAAAAGTGAGAGCGCACACAATTGAAATGCTCGCTTTTTTTTAAATGAGCCTGTTGCGCTCGTTTCTACGTAGTTTGAGCTCACTTTGTTTTGATAGCTACTAGACGCCGAAGGAAAGCTGCTACAGATTGTAGCCAAATTGAGGGCGAGAGGCTGCACTGCTGAACCAGAACCCTTGGGATTCAGAACATATTGTCATGATCCTGCTGCTCCAGCACGAGCTGTGCGGGTGTCCGCGCAGGTGCGCTGATTGGAAGATGCAAAACTGCGCCTCATGCAGCCTGATTATGCTGTGGATTTATATGACCCCGATGACAACTGGCCGGGGCCAGTTCGTTGATCTTCATGTCGCGTTCGTGTGCTCCGGTATCCCTGATCGAACCTGTGTGTACCGACCTTCGCATGTTCTCCGACCAACCTTGTAAGCCTGACTCCTTTGATACTTCTGCCTGCGTTGATTGTTCCCCTGTGTACCGACTCCTGCCTGTCCGCTCATCTGCTCTCTTCGCCCGACGTCCCAACTACCGCTGCTGCACCGGACTGCCTGCTCGATCCCCTACCTCTGCATATAATAAACGTGTCTCCTTGAACTACCTTGCTTCTTCCGAGTCCTGCATTTGGGTCCTACTCTCGTTCCGATGGGACGTGACACATATTTCCTCACATATACCATGGATGGTACAAAGGATGACATGCTTTGGGAGCAAGATGGGATGTTCATGATGCAATGCAGGAAGCCCCGGAAGTGGACCAAGTCATCTATGATAAGTTCAACAGTGATGCACCAAAGGTAGCTACGATGGATATTTTTCAGTATGGAGCTGAGTCATATGCTTCTTTTGAAGTTTTGGCCAAGGATGTGTAATGTAGAGGATAAACTGCACTATCCACAAATGTTTTATGCACAAATATTTAATGCAAAATAATTTTTGAGTTAAACAGTATTAAACATTATTATATAATAATTTATTTATTTAATAGTTTATTTTTAATATGTGTTATCAACAGTATTAATAAATTTTCATGCCATCATTGAGCATTTATTTTAGTTGGTTGAGGGATTCTGTCCTGATAATTACAGGGACCAGGATAAGCATGTCCTGTAGCCTGTCCCGAGTTACAGTGAAGAAAACAAGTATTTGAACACCCCACTATATTGCAAGTTCCCCCACTTAGAATTCTTAGAAGAGTCTGAAATTTTCATCGTAGGTGCATGTCCACTGTGCGAGAGATAATCTAAAAAGAAAAATTCAGAAATCACAATGTATGATTTTTTTAATGATTTATTAGTGTAATACAGCTGCAAATGAGTTTCTGAACACCTATCATCTAGAATTCTGACCCTCAAACACCTGTTAGTCCGCATTCTTCACTCAAATACACAAAGGATAAAGAATAACAGTGCACTTAATACATACTTATAACACTATGGTTGAATATAATGAACTCTGTGGAGGACAGATTCTGTCTCATGCAAATGAACCACTGGTCAATCTTGTACTCCATGGTCATTGGCATGGAAGTATGGCTTGAAAGGAAAGACAACCAGGATGCCATTTGGGCATGATTAGGAAAGCAGTTTCTTGTCTCCCTCCCCCCATAAAACCCTAATTCTTGAGAAAATGAACCCTCCCCCCTTGCTTCATAACTGGATTCTTAAGAAACCATACCTGGATTGGCTGGGTGATGGGTTCTGACCTGAAGTAACCCTGCCTTCTTAACACTGAATTTAGATGGGGAATTTCAGACCATGAATTGTAGCCAGTTGAATTTCAGACAGTGAATTGTAGCCAGTTGAATCCCAGGACACTGAAAATATTGCATTTGAATTTTAAAGATTGAATTTTTTTATATGGCGAATTTGTTAACATTGAAAAGTTAAACTGAAATACAACTATTGAAAATGTGATCACTGAGAATTTTACAAAATAAAATTTTCAGTGGCATTTTTAATTCAAATCCCAGTGGCACATATTTCCTTCCATACCAGAGCCTGAGGTAAAATAGGCCAATAAACCATTAACGGTGATGACACCAGCAACGTAGAAAGAACTAAAACAAATCTCATTGTGTTCAAGCTGGGAACAAATATGAACGGTACTCACTATGTCTGAAAGAGAATCGTCATCACAGGACTCATTGCTCGTTGTCCCCAGTAAAAGTGAACCTGCAAGACAGACATGTACACAAAATTAACCATCCAAACAATATTGTATAATTTTTTACCATTTTTTAATGAGGCTTGTGACCTCTCCAAAGCTATGACAGATAACTACAAGTTAAGTAATTTATCCATCCCTTCATCCATTGAGCAATTTTCTGAGCCGCTTATCCTCACGAGGGTCACGGAAGTGCTGAAGCCAATCCCAGCTGCCATCGGTCAGGATGCAGGGTACATGACGGTCAGGATGCAGGGTACACCCCAAACTTGTTGCCAGCCAATCGCAGGGCACATGGAGACAGAATACAGTCGCATTCACAATCACACCAAGGGGCAATTTAGAGTCTCCAATTAATGCATGTTTTTGGGATGTGGGAGGAAACCAGGGTGCCGGGTGAAAACCCATGCAGGCATGGAAGAACATGCAAATGTCACACAGCCAGGGCCGGGATTTGAACCCCGGTCCTCAGAACTGCGAGGCCAACGCTCCACAGCTACGTCACTGTGTTGCTGTTATGAAATTTATTGAACTATATTTTACTTTTTTTTTTTCCCCTCCTTGAGCCGTCACCTTATCGTGGTGGATTGGGTTGTGTGCCCCGATGATCCTAGGAGCTAAGTTGTCTAGGGCTTCACGTCCCTGGTGGGGTCACCGACGGAAAAACAGTTCTAGGTGAGGGACCAGACAAAGCATGACCAAAAGACCCCCATGATGGGAGACAGAAATGGATACAGGTTTCCCTTGCCTGGACACGGGTCACTGGGGCCCCTCTCTGGAGCCACTCCAAGAGGTGGGGCTCGAAGGTGAATGCCTGGTGCCTGGGCCTTCATCTATGGGGCTTGGCTGGGGACAGTCTGAAAGGGTAACATGGGTTCCCCTTCTCATGGGGTCACCACCTGTGACAGGGGCCATAGGGGTCGGGTGCAACACGAGCTACGCAGTAGCCGAAGTCGGGGCCCTTGGCAATTCGGTCCCAAGGTACAGAAACTAGCTCTATGGACATGGAAGGGGACAGGGAAGGAGACCAAGCTGGTGTGTGAGGTCAAGCGGTTCTTACTAGATATAGACAGATTGGAGAGCGCTCCCTTTGAGGACTCCATCATTCTGCTGAGGGACTTCAATGCCCACATGGGCAAGTCCAGTGTGATCTGGAAGGGTGTGATTGGGATGAAGGATCCTCCCGATCAGAACCCTAGTGGTGTGTCATCAAACTTGTCGCCGTATGTCTTTGATACTTGGGTGATGAGAAGGACAGAGCAGTCAAGTGATCATCACATGGTGGTGAGTAGGCTTCGATAGTGGGGAAATTTGCTGCTCCGACATTGCAGGCCCAAACATATTATGAGGGTCTGTTTGGAACAGCTGCCAGATTCCCCTGTCAGAAGGAGTTTCAACTCCCACCTCAGAAAGAACTTTGCTCATGTTCTGGGGAAGGCAAGGGAAATTGAGTCTGAGTGGATGATGTCCCACGCGTCGATTGCTGAGGCGGCCGAGCAGAGCTGTGGCCGTAAAGTGGTTGTGGCTGACATAGCGGCAACCCCCGAACACATTGGTTGATACCAACAGTGAGGTATGCCGTCAAGTTGAAGAAAGAGTCCTTTCGGAAATGTTTGGCCTGTGTGACTCCCAAGACAGCTGAGAGGTACCGGCTGGCTTGGCGTAATGCAGCTTTGGTGGTCGCTGAGGTAAAAAGCCAGGCATGGGAGAAGTTCAGTGAAACTGTGGAGAATGACTTCAGGACGACTTCAAGGAAATTCTGGTCCACCGTCCGGCGACTCAGGAGGGGTAAGCAGTGAACCGTCAACACTGTGTTGCGTGAGGATTGAGATGTTGTGAGTCGGTGGGGAGAATACTTTGAAGACCTCCCGAATTCCACCAATACTCTTTGCCAAGAGGAAGCAGAGTCTGGGTTCTCTGAGGCGGGCTCATATCTCTAGTGTTAAGGTCACCCAGGTGGTGAAAAACTTCCTCAGTGGCAGGGCTGGGGGTGAACGAGGTTCGTCCGAAGTTCCTAAAGGCTCTGGATGTTGTGGGGCAGTTCTGGTTGACACGCCTTTGCAACATCACTTGGACATTGGAGAAACTGCCTCTGGACTGGCAGAGTGGGGTGGTGGTCCCTCTTTTTAAGAAGGGGGACTGGAAGGTGTGTTCCAAATACAGGGGGATCACACTCCTCAGCCTCCCTGTTAAGGCTTACTCAGGGGTGCTGGAGAGGAGGCTCCATTGGGAAGTCGAATGTCAGATCCGAGTGGAGCAATATGGTTTTCGTCCTGGCTGTGAACAGTGGACCAACTTTACCAAACCCTTCTACCCATTTTTTGTGGACTTGGAGAAGGCATTTGACCCTCCCTCAGGGAGTCCTGCGGGGTATTCTTCGGGAGTATAGGGTACTGAAACACCTGATACGGGCTGTTTGATCCCTGCACGACTAGTGTGAGCGTTTGGTCCGGATTACCGGCAGTAAGACAGACTTGTTTCCAGTGAGAATGGGACCAAGGCTTCCCTCTGTCATTGATTTTGTTCATAACTCTTATGGACAGAATCTCTAGGTGCAGTCAAGGCACAGAAGGAGTCCAGTTTGGTGGCCTCTGCATTGCATCTCTCCTTTTTGCAGATGATGTGGTTCTGTTTGCGTCATCAAGCTGTGATCTCCAACGCTCACTGGAGCGGTTCTCAGCCGAGTGTGAAGCAGCGTTCCCTCTCCGTGTCGGGGATGAGATCCTGCCCCAAGTGGAAGCATTCAAGTATCTTCGGGTCTAATCCGCGAGTGAGGAAAAATAGACCAGGAGATCGACAGGCAGATCGGTGCAACTTTCACAGTGATGCAGACTGTATATCGGTTCATTGTGGCAAAGAGGGAGCTAAGTTGAAAGACAAAGCTCTCAATTTACCATTTCACCTATGTTCCTATACTCATAGGAATGGTCACGAGCTGTGGGTTGTGACTGAAAAAACAAGATCCTGGATATAAACAGCTGAAATAAGTTTCCTCCACATGGTGTCCGGGTTCTCCATTAAAGATAGGGTGAGAAGCTCGGTCATCCGGGAGGGGCTCAGTGTCGAACCGCTGCTACTCCACATTGAGAGGAGCCAGATGAAGTGCCCCGGCCATCTGATTCGGATGCCTCCCTGACGGCTTCCTGGCAAGGTTTTCCGTCTAACGTCTAACAGGAAAGAGATCCCGGGGACGACTCAGGACACGCTGGAGAAACTATGTCTCTCGGCTGGCCTGGGAACATCTCGGGATCCGTCTGGAAGGGGTGGATGAAGTGGCTTGGGAAAGGGAAGTCTGGGCATCCCTGCTAAAACTATTGCCCCCCCCCCCAACACAACCTGAAAAAGCGGTAGAAGATGGGTGGATGTGTTGATATTTTATTTTTAGAGAACTTTTAAAAACAATACCTGATATACAGTCCTGCACATAAATAAAAATAAAATATAAAATATGAGACAGTTAAAATTAGACTGTTAAAATGAATGAAAAAGACTCCTTAAATCAGATTCACTGTGTGTCATTTAGCTGTGCATACAGTAGATGTGCTACCTTGTTGCTCGGATGTGATGGTGATCAAGTCACTGACAGTTATCTCGTTCACGTGTTTTACGATGACCCCTGTGACTCCAGGAAGTGGTGGAGCCTGTGGCTTGTTGGTTTGGTCAGAGAGCAGTACGCACGACTGTCCAATCACGTTGCTGAGCTTCTCCCACTGTTCTCTGTCCTTACAAATTTCACACACACACAAGCTGACAAAGGGATAGCATGTATAATATATACTCTGTATAGTCTATGTAGAGGTGATATTTAGCATCATCCTTTGCTACTTGACCTCACTGCCTCGCCTTCTTTGGATGTCGAGCATTTTGATGACATTGTAGAGCTCACGAACATGGGTTTGGACCCAAATGCAAGACTCCGAGGCAGTGATATGATGTTGAGGGGTATTTTATTCCAGGCAGAGGTCAAACATAGGTAAGCACTTCCAAAAAGGCAAAGGTACAAAAACACATGGCAAAATACAAGGTTCAAAAACATGAAAATAAGGTCAGATAACTACTAGGCAAAAACAAGACTTAAAAAACAAGACTATACTTGGCTACCATGGCGCAGGAATGCTGGGCTGAGAGAATGAGGCAAATACACTACAAGAAGCTTGTATACTCACGCAAATTCATGCAGTCTTATACAACCAACTGGCAACTAGCAATACAACACACAAGTCTACATGCCATAGTTTGCAACAATCAGGCGCAGCTGAGGAGCTGCTGCCACGGACAGGCATGCACAGGGCAGCGGCCTGGCCGCACCCCTGACAGTAGATGTCGAAACAAAGTGTGTCCGACTTTTATTCCAGAGTAAATACGAACTAAGACTAGAGTAGTACTGTATTAATAGTTGAAAGCAGGAAATAAAATCTACTTGGGATGGCTCAATCAAAGCAGGAGAAAGGACAGCCCAGAACTATAAGCCAATAGTGCACTGTGGAGGACCTCACGCAAGTATCCATGGACGCTATGTGTACAGTACCATAAAAAAATTTAGCCAATAACGAACTGTTGACAATCTCAAATAATGCCTTCCCACACTTTGTGTATAGTTTTGTACACGACGAATTTTGTTCCTTATAATCTGTTGTAATGATTTTTTTCTTTTGTTTGTTTAATAGTTTTCATGGTTTTGGCTATGAACAGTTTAATTCTCCCACCCACCCCCAAAAACGTACCAAAATTCTATGAAATGTTGCATTATGGACAACATGAATATGAAAAAATAATCCGCAATCCACTGAATCTGCAACCAGTGAACAGTAAAGTAGCTGTACAGACATAGGCACAATTACTAGTACCTTTCCATGAAAAAAACCCAAAGTAGACACTGAAGTAAATTTAAGCTTGAAACTATGAATAATAATTAAAAAATACTGACATTTAATTGGGGGTATTCAAATTCACCTTAGTTTGAAATCCAATATAAATTTAATTACACTATTAATCTTTTGTTCCAGTACCTTATAATGGTGCTTCTATTTCTGGAACCCTCAATGAGCCATCTGCCTGTGGAAAATATTTTCTGCCACTATTTGTGAGCAAATAACTCGACTTGTCTTGGCTGTAAAGGCTACCTTGTCCAGACTGCTTGATTCTGTTCTTTCGTCAGATGTTCAATAGTATCTAGATCATGACTTGTAGAAGGCTACTGCCGAACAATCCAGTGTTTTGTTTTTAGCCATTGTTGTTTTTTTTTAGCAGAGCTGTGGACTCGAATCAGACATAAAAAATGGACTTGATGACTTTTGACAGGATTTGAAAATATGTTAAAAGACTTGCAATGGGACTTGGACATGAACAGCATTGACTCGTGACTTAACTGGGGTTTGAATCCAGATACCGTATTTTCTGCACTATAAGGCACACCACATTATAAGGCGCACTGCATTATAAGGCGCATAGAATAGACGCTAAAGTAGAGGCCAGGATTACGTTATGCATCCATTAGATGGAGCTGCACTAAAGGCTCAATAATGATCCATATATAAGGCGCACCAGATTATAAATCGCACCGGGTTTTAAGAAAATTAAAGGCATTTAGGTCCACCTTATAGTCTGGAAAATATGCTACTTGAAAAGTCATGCTACTTTTACCAAGCATTAAAAAAAGCAAGACTTTGCAGCTTGTTCTATTTACAACTGTCTATACAACTCGCTGCTTCAATGCAGCAAAATATGATCACTGTGAACATAATGTTAAGATTTGATCTCCCGTTTAAGGTCACACCACAGCATCTCAATTGGATTTAAATCCAGACTTGGACTTGGACACTCAAAAACCATTGTTGTTGTTGTTGTTGTTTTTAGTCATTCAGAGGTGGACTAGCTGTTATGTTTTGGATTGTGGTCCTGCTGCATGATCCAAGAGGGTTTGAGTTTGAGGGAACGAACTGATGCCTGAACATTCTCCAGAATTTTCTGGTACACAGCAGAATTCATTGTTCCATCAATCACAGCAAGTTGTCTTTGTCCTGAGGCAGAAAAGCAGCCACATATCATGACACTGCCACCACCATGTTTCACTGTTGGAATAATGCTCTTTTTACCAAATGCTGTGCCATTTTTGTGCTAGATCTAACAGGTCACACACATTCCAAAAAGTTCAATTTTTGACTTGTCAATCCACAGAATGTTTCTCCAAAAGTCTTGAGTATCATCAAGATGGTTTTTGACAAATGTAAGACGAGCCTTCTAATTCTTTTCTGACAGCAGGGGTTTTCGTTTGGCAACTGTTCCATGGATGCCATTTTTGGCCAGTGTCTTTCTTATGGTAGAGTCATGAAGACTGACCTTAAATGAGTCCAGCGAGGCCTGCAGGTCTTTAGATGTTGTTTGAGGTTCTTTTGTGACCTACTGGATGAGTCATCGTCGCACTCATATTCGTTGGTCATCCATTCCTGGAACGGTTTGCCATTGATCCCAGGTTTCTCCATTTGTGAATAATGATTCTGACAGTGGTTCGCTGGCACTCCAAAGCCTTAGAAATGGCTTTGTAAACTTTTCCCGATTGATGGATTTCAATCACTTTTTTCCTCATTTCTTCTTGAATTTATTTTGATTCTGGCATGATGGAGTCGTTCTTGAAATTTTGTAGCCTGTTTCACATTCTCTGTCAGATTCTATTTAAGTGATTTAGTGATTCAACAAGTATGGTGCTAATCAGGTTTGGATGTGACTTGTGAAATGGAACTCACCTTTGTGAATTTGTGGTTAGTCACAGTGACTTTGTGATTTAACAAGGTGGGTCATTTTCTTTTTGACATAAAACAGGTGTGTAAATTTTCCCCTCATGGTAAATAAAATCATCATTGAGAAATTGCATTTTGTGTTTCCTTAGTTTGTCTCTAAGTGATGTTAATATTGGTTTGATGATTTCAAACCTTTGTATGTGATAAGATTTGGAAAAAAACATTTAAATCAGGAAGGGGGCAAAGACGTTTTAATGGCACTGTACATTGTGTTTTTTTGTATCTAGAGAATGTCTGTGACAGAGTACCAAGAGAGGAACTGTGATTGATTTAACGAGGTTTTGTGTGTGTGTGTTGGGGGGGAGTGGGGAATTACTTTTTTATATTATTTTTTCACAGATGGTCAAAAAGGTTATATTGTCTCTGGGTGATATTAAAATTGGTTTGATGAGTTGAAACCTTTCTGTGTGATACAGATGCAAAAAAAAGAATTCAGGACTTTTTCACGGCACTGAATATTGTAGAGGGTTCTGGGGGGGGGGATCCCCCAAGCCTCCACAGGCTATATATTTACATATATATATATATATATATATATATATATATATATATACAGTACCTTGTGAAAGTATTCGGCCCCCTTGAACCTTTCAACCTTTCGCCACATTTAAAAAAACAGTTATTTGTCCACCTTGCGTGAATACCTTGTAGCGCCACCTTTTGGTGCAATTGCAGCTGCAAGTCGCTTGGGATATGTCTCTGTCAGTTTTGCACATCGAGAGACTGAAATTCTTGCCCATTCTTCCTTGCAAAACAGCTCGAGCTCAGCGAGGTTGGATGGAGAGCGTTTGTGAACAGTAGTTTTCAGCTCTGCCCACAGATTCATGATTGGATTCAGGTCTGGACTATGACTTGGCCATTCTAACACCTGGATACGTTTATTTGTGAACCATTCCATTATAGATTTGGCTTTATGTTTGGGATCATTTTACTGTTGGAAGATGGATCTCCAGCTCAGTCTCAGGTCTTTTGTAGACTCCAACAGGTTTTCTTCCAGAATGGTCCTGTACTTGGCTCCATTGATCTTCCCATTAATTTGAACCATCTTCCCTGTCCCTGATGAAGTGAAGCAGGCCCAAACCATGAGGCTGCCACCACCATGTTTGACAGTGGGGATGGGGTGTTCAGGGTGATGAGCTGTGTTGCTTTTACGGCAAACATATCGTTTTGCATTGTGGCCAAAACGTTTGATTTTGGTTTCATCTGACCAGAGCACCTTCTCCCACATGTTCGGTGTGTCTCCCAGGACTTGTTGTCCTATGGACAGACTCTCCCACGTCAGCTTTAGACCTCTGCAGTTCATCCAGAGTGATCATAGGCCATTGTGCTCCAACTCTGATAAGTCCTCCCCTTTTTCGAGGTGAAAGTTTAGAGGGTTTTTTATTTGTTAAAAAAGTATAAAATATCCAGTAAATTTTATTTCATTAAGCCTGAATTGGCAGTATGGTGGAGCAGTGTTGGCCTCACAGTTCTGAGGTTTAATCCTGGCCCTGCCTGTGTGGGTTTTCTTCGGGCACTCCGGTTTCCTCCCACATGATCAAAACATGCATTCATTGGATGGTATGGTATGATTATAGACTGTGATTGGCTGGCAACCAGTTCAAGATGTACCCGACCTCCTGACCAATAAAAACTGGGATTGGCTCCAGCGTCCTGCAACCCTTGTGAGATTAAGCAGCTCAGAAAATGGATGGATGGATGTACAAATACGGATGTTGCTGTGTGTGCATAAACAGGCAAAACTACAAAAAAAAAAAAACTGCATGGTGTTTTTTCAAAATATAAGTGATGTGAAATATCCCTATTTGGGCAGACACTGCCAGAGAATACATAAAAGCTGTTGTTTTGTCCGTCTAAATGCAAACAAGAAAAGTGCACTGTTGCCTTAATGACAACATTCCCAACGTCTGCCACAAATGCATGATGATCACCGGTGTAGACTTATAGTAAAGAAAATAAGTATTTGAACACCCTTTTATATTGCAAGTTTATTCCACTTGGAAATCATGGAGGGGTCTGGAATTTTCATCGTAGGTGCATGTGCACTTTGAGAGAGATAATCTAAAAAGAAAAATCCCAAAATCACAATGTATAATTTTTTTAAACAATTTATTTGTGTGAAACAGCTGCAAATAAGTTTTTGAACACCTGAGAAACCCAATGTTAATATTTAGCACAGTAGCCTTTGTTTGCAATTACAGAGGTCAAATATTTCCTGTAGTTGTTCACCAGGTTTTCACACACTGCAAGATGGATTTTGGCCCACTCCTCCACACAGATCTTTAGATCAGACAGGTTTCTGGGATGTCGCTGAGAAAGACGAAGTTTCAGCTCCCTCCAAAGATTTTCTATTGGGTTGAGGTCTGGAGACAGGCTCGGCCACCCCAGAACCTTGATATGCTTCTTACAGAGTCACTCCTTGGTTTTCCTGGCTGTGTGCTTCGGGTCATTGTCATGTTGAACGACCCAGCCACGACCCATCTTCAATGCTCTGACTGAGGGAAAGAGGTTGTTCCCCAAAATCTCACAATACATGGCCGCGGTCATCCTCTCCTTGATACAGTGCAGTCATCCTGTCCCATGTGCAGAAAAACACCCCCAAAGCATGATGCTACAACCCCTATGCTTCACAGTAGGGATGTTGCTCTTCGGATGGAACTCATCATTCGTCTTCCTCCAAACACGATTAGTGGAATTATGACCAAAAAGTTCCCTTTTGGTCTCATCTAACTACAAATCTTTCTCCCATGACTCCTCTGTATTATCCAAATGGTCATTTGCAAACTTAAGACGGGCCTTGGCATGTGCTGGTTTAAGCAGGGGAACCTTCCATGCCAAGCATGACTTCAAACCATAACGTCTTAGTTTTTCAGTTTCTTTGGACAGCACTTTGGTCTTGGCCATGTTACAAGTTTGAGTCTTGGATTAACAGGTCTTCGACGGTCAGAATTCTAGCTAATACACAGGTGTTCAAATACTTACTTGTCACTGTATCACAAACATAAATTGTTAAAAATATCATACATTGTGATTTCTGGATTTTTCTTTTCGGATTATTTCTCTTACAGTGGACATGCACCTACAATGAAAATTTCAGACCCCTCCATGATTTCTAAGTGGAAGAACTTGCAATATAGCAGGGTGTTCAAATACTCATTTTCTTCACTGTATCTAGTTTGAATACCAATGTCCAAGAACGGAAGATGTCATGCAATGTTAGGTGACATTTTTGTGTCATTTGATTGGTGAACTTGGCTTAAATATTGATAAAGGTTAAATTGGATTGACAGCGCAATATGCAGAAGATGAAGTTGGAGTCTCACGTACAAATTTGTTGATGAATAAGCAATAATTTATAAGTAAAAGTTGCAAGGGACACTTATCTCACTGTAACGGAGTAAAAGTGACGTGAGTTATTAACAGCAGAGGCGGTGGAGGGTTTTTTTCTGGTCTTGTCAACTCTTGTGACTTTGAATCCACGTTTCCGCCTGTGCACTCTGCATATTAGTCCACTGCAGAGTATTGTACACAATTACATCTGTGTGTTGATGGTGAATGTGTAAAATTGATTTAGTTGCCAGTGTCCAAGTAGTATGACGACAGTAACGGCGACACCCCCAAGAAAAAACTCATTGGATCCATACAATTTACGGAAATGGCCTATTTTGAGTTCAAAATGGCAAATTTCACCAAAGGGCGACTGAATTGCATGTACGACTCAAGTCATAATATAATGGACCAACATTTTCTGTTTTCACGACCTTTGATTATATTAATGCTAGTGACACATACCTCCCTCCTGAGAGGGTCAATTAAAGCCACAACTGCAGTATATTTGCTGATAAGGGTTTGATACATCGCCACTAGCTCGTCTGGAGACTTATAAACACCTGTTGCAATCTCGTACTTTTCTTTGGTCTGAAATGGAGACAGAAAAAAGGCATGTATGTGGATCTCATCTCAACTCACATTTCTTGTCATTAAAATGGATCACTTACTCAATGTTACTTGCTAATAAACTTACATAGTCCATGAGGTCAGGGCCCGCACAGTTCATTGCCAGATTGAATGACGTTCCCAGTTCTAATGCAAGGTTATTACAGGCTTCAGTGATCAGATCCAGAGCTTGTTCAGGACGATCAAGGCTCAGAGGCAGCACACCACTGTCACTCAGAATCGCCTGAGTGACCTTCGAGAGAACACAAAGTCCATCTCATGAACTGAATTATCGACATCTACACAGATATTGAAAATACATGTGAACTAAATAAATGAGCCTTTAAATAGAATCTGCTTTTATAGATCTGCATTAAAAAAAAGGAAGTATCCGTGTGGGACTATCGATAAATGAGTGCTTATTCATGGTTAGGATGAATGGGATTGCAAGGTTATGGGAGTTGAATGTACCACTTACAATTTCCATTGTTAACCCTCTGTTTGCCAGTGTGAGTGATTGAATAATCTTTTCAAGGAAACTCCAGACCTCCGTGTCTGAATTAATTTAAAGATTAGTTATAAAAACTCAAAACACATTGTATTTTTTAAGGAATGCTCAACCTGAAATGTGAAAACCATTTTACATACTGTTCTCTCATAAAACCTGTCAAACTATTGCTCTTCCATTCCTGTTTTCACTAACAATAAATGAAAATGTACCTCACCCCAGCTTTTGATGAAGTGCTCATTATTCTCATCATTTCCTTTTGTAACTGTGTTGTCATTGTGATGATCTGTTAAAGGAGGTCACAGTTGAGAATGAGACATATAGAAATGGTTGAGTGATTGTCTATAACCCTCTGTTCACCCATGTTGCATTTTTGAAACCCTGCTTGGTTAACAGAGGGCTAAAAAGTGAAAACCCATTGACAAACCATGTTTGTATGCAGGAGTACATAAATTCATAATAACAATAGTTGAACACATGACCGAGACGCCTGTTTAGCTTCTTAGTCAATCAAGTCATGGTGATGGAAACTTGACTCTTTTTGGTAGCTGAAGACATTTCACTTTTACTCCAAAAAATTTTCTCAGTTGCAAATCTTACATTTAGAGTTCCTGTGTTTATATTTCTGGGATGGTTCCCTTATTATACTTGGGGGTGCTCATATTCAGGACAAAAACATGAGGTGGAATGTTGTGGTCCCTCACATGGACAGTTGGTTAGGGAAAGGAAAAAAAATAACAAAGACCAACCAAGGACAAAATCCCTCCAGGCCAACTCAATACTGTTGCTTATGCTGTTCAGTGAATTGATGAGCGCAGTGGCCTCCACATTGGAAAGACCAAGCAAGACCGACACAGGACAAAGTCAACCTTTCCAGGCCCCACGTGAGCAGTCATTTGCATCTCAACGAAAAAAGTGAAATTAAATTGACAGCGGATTAGGAACCTAACTAAAACTCACCCTGTTGCCAGACTAATAATGGAGAAGCAACCATTTGTTAGATCGACTCAATAACTTTTTCTCCAATGTTTCCTCCAGTGTAACAGCGTGGAATAAAATCTAACATATTATTTACATATTGTTATTTACATTGTTCTGGCTATGATTTTCCCTTGAAACAAGTGGTGTTATAATTACGAGGGGGTCCTTGGAAAAGTTTCTTCACTGTAAGGTGTCTTCAACTGGACCCAAAGTTCGAGTATCTCTGTTATAACAGTTACAGTGCCCCCTCTTGATTTCTGTTTTTTGTGTATTTGCATATTGATAACACACAATGTTTAAAATCCATCCATCCATTTGCTTAGCCGCTTATCCTCACAAGGGTCATGGGAGTGCTGGCGCATATCCCAAATGTCAACGGGCAGGAGGCAGGGTACACCCTGAACTAGTTGCCAACCAATCGCAGGGCACATCAAGACAAACAACCACACCTCGGGGCAATTTAGGGTGTCCAATTAATGTTCCATGTTTTGGGGATGTGGGAGGAAACTGGAGTGCCCGGAGAAAATTCACACAGGCACGGGGAGAAGATGCAATCTCCACACAGGCGGGTCCGGGATTGAACCTGGAACCTCAGAACCGTGAGGCCAACACTTTCCAGCTGACCCACCGTGCCGCCAAGTTTAAAATCATCAAACCAATTTTAATCTCTCTCAGAGACAACCCAAGAAAACACAAAATGCAGTTTTCAAATGAAAATTCTATTTATTAAGACACAAAACAAAATCTAAATCTTTTTTACCATCTGTGAAAAGTAATTTTACCCCCTTGTTAAATCACAAAGCTACTGGGACTAACCACAATTTGAGAAAGGTGAGTTCAATTTCACAAACCGCACCCAAACCTGATTACCACCACACTTGATGAATCACTTAAATTGGATGTTAGAGACAGACATTGGGTACAAGCTCTCAAGAACCACTGCATATGGAAAAGGTTACAAGGCCATTTCCAAGGCTTTAGGGCTCCAGTGAACCACTGTCGGAGCAATTATCCACAAATGGCGAAAACTGGGAACAGTGGCAAATATTCCCAGGAGTGGACAGCCAACCAAAATTAATAAAAGGGTGCGATGACGACTCATCCAGGAGATCACAAAAGAACCTTGAAAAACATCTAAAGATCTGCAGGCCTCGCTGGCCTCATTTAAGGTTCATTCAGTGTTCATGACTCTACCATAAGAACGACACTGGCCAAAAATGGCATCCATGGGAGAGTTCCCAGGCGAAAAGCCCTCCTGTCAGCAAAGAACACAAAGGCTCATCTCACATTTGTCAAAAAACACCTTAATGATCCTGAAGACTTTTGGAGAAACATTCTGTGGATTGACGAGTGAAAATTTTTACGTTTTGGAAGGTGTGCACCATGTTAAATCTGGCGTAAAAATGGCACAGCGTAATATAATGATAACAAATAGAATACTATTCCAACTCTGAAGCAAGATTGCAGTGTGACATATGGGCCTGCTTTGGTTCTTAAGGACAAAGACAAGTTGCTGTGATTTATGGAACAATGAATTTTGCTCTGTACCAGAAAATCCTGAACGTGAACGTCCGGCCATCAGTTAATGCCCTCAAACTCAACCACTCTTGGATCATGCAGCTTCACAATGATCCAAAACGCACCAACAAGCCCACCTCTGAATAGCTAAAAAAAAAAAAAAAAGTAATAATTAAAATCTTGAAGTGGGCATTTCAAAGTCCCCTCCAATATGGCGAAGTTGAAACAATTCTGGAAAGAAACGTGGGACAAAAAAAAATGTTTCATCCTAGGGTGTTGTTTTTCTAAGGAAACTATTTTTGTAAAAATATATAATACGTAGAGGACTACATAAATAAAATAAATACAAGCCAAAAAGAGCATCCAGTATTATATATTTTTACTGGTTCTCCACTTGTTTGCCTGAGTTTGCCCTTGAGATGATTCTGCTTTCATTGTCAGCAGCTAGCAAGCTAAGCTAAGATAACCAGGGTAAAAGGGTTCAAAGTGAACGCCGCTTTGCCGCAACTCACGCACATGCATCCCTAATGATAAGTTCTCACGAGCCTCCTCCTTATCTGTAATCCACAAGACAAACAGATGTCTTGAACATGAAAAAAAGTGGTAAGAAAACAAAACACTTATCTTGTCCAACACTAGGAGCACTTTGCAAAGGAGTGACGAGTCATGGGACATAAAAAGAGCTGGGACCACCGTTTCCAAGGTTGGTAATACACTAAGACGTTGTGGTTTGAATCATGCATGGCATGGAAGGTTCCCCTGCTTAAACCAGCACATGTCAAGGCCCGTCTTAAATTTGCCAGTGACCATTTTGCTGATGCAGAGGAGTTATGGAAGAACGTTTTGTGGTCAGATGAGACCAAAATGAAACTTTTTGGTCATAATTCCACTAACTGTGTTTGGAGGAAGACGAATGAAGAGTTCCATTCCAAGAGCACCATCCCTACTGTGAAGCATGGGGGTGGTAGCATCATGTTTTGGGGGTGTTTTTCTGCACATGGGGCAGGACGACTGCACTGTATTAAGGAGAGGATGACCGCGGCCATGTATTCTGAGATTTTGGGGAACAACCTCTTTCCCTCAGTCAGAACACTGAAGATGGGTCGTGACTGGGTCTTTCAACATGACAATGACACAAAGCACACAGCCAGGAAAACCAAGGAGTGGATATATAAGAAGCACATCAAGGCGTGGCCTAGCCCGTCTCCAGACCTAAACCCAATAGAAGCCTGTGCAAACCTGGTGAACAACTACAGGAAACGTTTGACCTCTGTAATTGCAAACAAAGGCTACCGTACCAAATATTAACATTGTTTTTTTCTCAGGTGTTCAAATACTTATTTGCAGCTGTATAACACAAATAAATCATTAAAAAAAATCATCATTGTGATTTCTGGATTTTTCTTTTGAGGATATCTCTCCCACAGTGGACATGCACCTACGATGGAAATATCCAACCCCTCCATGATATCTAAGTGGGAGAGCTTGCAATATAGCAGGGTGTTCAAATACTTATTTTCTTCACTGTATATCCATTTATTTTGCTGTACCGGTTAAACTCACGAGGGCCACCGGCATGGAAGACCCTGTACTCGCTATCTTCAGGCGAGCGACAGGGTACACCTTGAGCTGGTTGCCAGCCAATTGCAGGACACGTATAAACAACCATTCGTCCTCATATTCACACCTAGGTGGAATTTAGCACTGTCAATCAATTTACTACACATATTTATGGAATGTGGAAGGAAACCAGAGTACACAGAAAACCTTCTCAGTCATGGGGAGAGCACATAAACTCCCCACAGGCGTGGCCGTATTAGAACCTGGGTCCACAGAACTAACCAGTGGTTCACCGTGTTACAGTATGTGTGCTCATATATATACCACCACCGCCATACTTGATGAATGAAGAAATCACTTAAATAGAATCTGTCAGAGAACATGAAATAATCCCTCTCTACTTCGCACTTCATCGATTGGGGCTCCAGTGCATCATGTTGTTTTTCTTACACAGACCCCCACCGCAAAAAAAAGACAGATTGGCATACAGTACAGACTGTATTACAGGAAGACACATTGATATAAAGGGAGTGATGGTCCCCGGCCCGACATCGACCAATGAGAGCAAAAAAAAAAAAAATGCCTTCCCTATCAATTTACATTCCAACCTCTTCCTTGTCCTTCCTACCTGCCATTTTCTACGCTGTTGACTGTACGCGCGATAATCTCTCTAGTTCACAATGCCGCCAAAGTGTTGTGCTGATGCTAAAGCTTCCTCCAAAGTACCCTAGCAGAAGAGGAAGATGATGACGATCAGCGGAAATGTAGTAAACATCGGTAAAACTGCTTCAATAACTTTTAATAAAGCCATGAAATGTGTGATGATGAACCTCAAGCTGCAATGAGGGATTCATCCCCTCAAGGACGGGGCGTTTCAGCAAGCAAAGGTTGGTTTGGAAAGATTTAAAATGTATGCGACAATATGGTGCGAGGTTTCGAGTTTAGCAATTGTGTTCACGGGGTTATGTCCTTGTACAGGGTGTTGGATTAAATTTATTAATGGTACATAAAGTAATTTAATATTTGAGGCCTTATGGCCATGTTACCCAGAGAACGACCAATCTTGTCAGATCTTGGAAGTTAAGCGGGTTCGGCCCTGGTTAGTACTTGGATGGGATTACCGCCTGGGAATACCAGGTGATGAAAACGTCTCTCCCCAGCTAAATGCAGAGAGGTTGCGTCAAGAAGGGCATCCATCATAAAACTGTGCCAAACAAATACAGTATGCATTCATCTAAGATGACACACTGTTGTGACCCCTAAGGGGACAAGCCGAAAGTAAAAGAAGAAGAAATTCATTTCATATTTACTCTCTTGTTTTGCTTTAAATGCTCTTTTGCGATGATTAATATGCTTCCATTGACTCGCGTTTGGTTTGTTTGATTACGGTTGCTTTGTTTATCGACTCTCGGTTGCTTTATTTATCACATTCACTGTTACATTTCGGAAAGCCCTAAGGAAAAACATGGGAGGGTTTGTGGAGATGTGGCCAGAACGGAATGGAGATGGCGAGAGATACATCCCACGTTCTGCTCATGACACAAAACGGACATGACGTCACACCGGCAACGCGAACGTGGTGTAACAACAGCAGTTTAATACGGAAGCAGACACACACGCACTGGACACAGACACGTGCACACATAAAAACTCTCTTTCCCTCACATTCAAATCGGCCCTGGTTAGTACTTGGATGGGATTACCGCCTGGGAATACCAGGTGCTGTAAACTTCTCTCCCCAGCTAAATGCAGAGAGGTTGTGTCAAGAAGGGCATCCGGCATAAAACTGTGCTAAACAAATACAGTATGCATTCATCTAAGATGACACGCTGTTGTGACCCCTTAAGGAACAAGCCGAAAGAAAATACAAATACTGTTTATGTATTTTAAATGTTCTGGTACCCACATAAACATACAGTGAAGAAAAGTATTTGAACACCCTGCTATATTACATGTTCTTCCACTTAAAAATCATGGAGGGGTTGGATATTTCCATCGTAGGTGCATGTTCACTGTGAGAGAGATAATCTAAAAAAAAAATCCAGAAATCACAATGTATGATTTTTTTCGAAGATTTATTTGTGTGATACAGCTGCAAATAAGTATTTGAACACCAGAGAAAACCAATGTTAATCTTTGGTACATTAGCCTTTGTTTGCAATTACAGAGGTCAGACGTTTCCTGTAGTTGTTTACCAGGTTTGCACACACTGCAGGAGGGATTTTGGTCTACCCTTCCACACAGATCTTCTCTAGATCAGATGGGTTTTCTGGGCTGTCGCTGAGAAATACAGAGTTTGAGCTCCATTCAAAGATTTTCTATTGGGTTTCGGTCTGGAGACTGGCTGGGCCATGCCAGAACCTTGATATGCTTCTTATGGAGCCACTCCTTGGTTTTCCTAGCTGTGTCGTTCAGGACTAACAGGTCTTTGAGGGTCAGAATTGTAGCTGATGGACTGGTGTTTAAATACTTATTTGCAGCTGTATCACACAAATAAATCATTAAAAAAATTCATACATTGTGATTTCTGGATTTTTCTTTTTAGATTATCTCTCTCACAGAGGATATGCACATACGATGAAAATTTCAGACCTTGCCGTGATTTCTAAGTGGGAGAACTTGCAAGACAGCAGGGTGTTGAAATTCCTATTTTCTTGACTGTACATCCACCGCTACGTTGTGGTTTTTTCACTTTTCGTGGGTGGTTCTGTTCACAATTAACCATGAACAAGGGATTAATGTTATCTACCCGCCCTCAATGGCCCCTCTTACATGTGGTGAGCTCATGAGAAGGGGGACCCATGTTACTCTTTCGGTCTGTGCCCGGCCAAGCCCGATGGGTGCAAGCCTGGCTACCTGGCACTCACCTTTGAGCCCCAATTCCAAGCTTGGCTTCAGAGGGGGTTCTGCTCACCCCGGGCAAGTCATGAAGTAAGTGAACACATTTTTAGGAATGCCACTTCTTGATTCCAATTTTCACATGTTGCTGTTTTCATCCAGGGAAAACTCATATCATCAAAACTGTTCTGATCCATCTTAGGTTATTAAACACCCCTCAGTAGACAACTGGCAACTCTCACAAGAGAAGTCGCAAAGACAGAGAAAACACAGAATAGTGATTGGAGAGTTGAATACTTGTTTCACTTGTTGCCCTGCGTTGGGGATCAGTATGACCTCTTCCAGCAATTTGAGTTTTCCAGGAGAAGTCTTCCCACAGCTCAGTATCGTTACCAAGGTTACAGGAATGTGAAATCTGCCTTGGTCCTGTCCATAAACATAGGATTCAAGACATTTTTGACACATTCTGTGTAGACTACAGTAGTGTTGGTGAATGTGTGCCTAACTTGGGGTGCAATTCATGGATGGGTCAGGCAGTTTAATACAGAAGCAGACGCACACACACACACACTGACACAGACACGTGCACACATTAAAACTCTTTCCCTCACATTCAAATTCATCTAGATCAGGGGTGTCAAACTGATTCTAGCTCAGGGACCACATGGAGGAAAATCAATTACCATGAGGGGTGGACCCGTAAATCATGGCCTATATATACAAATTTATATATTCTGTAACTTAAAATGAACAACTACATGATTGTGTTCTTTGTTTTAATACAGTCCAAAATAGTCCAACATCATTGTTTTTTTTTATTCTGAGGAAAAAGGACACAATGCCTCAGTTATTCACATAAGTATATCATAGAACACTGAACTCTATCAGAGCCTCATTTTTCAGTGAGAAATATCTATAAAAATAACAGAATCCTGTTTCCTAAACAAGTGCAAGAATAGCGTATTCTGTCATCATACTCCATAACTTTGTTGTGCCCTAGCAGCTGTTTGTTCAAGTTATTCATGTGCTTTGTAACATCCACCATAAATGAAAGGTCCTGTATTTATTCTGTGGAATGAAATCCTAACACCGATTTGCCCTTTTTTTCCATGAACTGTCCAATTTCTTCTCGTAACACAAAGAAATGCCCAAGTACAGCACCTCGGCTTAACCTTACCTCACTGAGCATGGCACGCCATAGATGTGGTCTTTTCTCTCATAGAGGGCTGTAAAACTGAAAGTGGTTCAGGCTTCTGGATCAGATTAAATTAAGAGTTTTGATGATCACCGTCATGATGTTATCCATCATTAATGACTTGCAACACAAAGCGTCCTGGTTCATAGTCAAAATCAGAATCAGCTTTACTGGCCAAGTGTGTAAAAACACAAGGAATTTTTCTCTGGCAGTCGGTGCTGCCCTGGTACGACATTCAGAACAAAGAACAACAAAGTAATAAGAACAAAGAACATGAGACATTTCTATTTATAGGAACTATTCCTGATAAGAGTCGTGCAAAATGTAAAATCTTCATTTAGAAGAGGTAAGAGATAAGTGTATCAACGTCATACATTGTGTAACACTTGTACAGAATCACTTTACCCATTCGCGCTTCCAGTTATAGATCAGTGGAATTACAATTGTGCAAAGGGAGCAGTTTACAGTGACGAATCGTGCGATAGTCTACAAATTATATTACTTATACTGATTGGACCAGCAAGGAGTGAGTGTGTCCCAACAATGGCACAAGGCAGAAAATAGTAAATTTGATGATCAAGAATTTAATCACTTAATTGCCAGAGGGCAAAAACTGTTCAAATGCCTGCTAGTTTTTACTTGCATTGATCTATAGGTAATGTCCAGGATGTGGAGGATATGAAAGGATCCTGCCTGCTCTGGAGCTAGTTAGATGACTGCCGTGTGGAACTGTCTCAGCAGCTCATGTGACAGACCGTGCTTCCTCAGAAGCCACAAGAAGTACATCCTTTGCTGGGCTTCTTTTGAGGATGGAGTTACTCATTTTTTTCTTTTGGCTTGTCCCGTTATGTGTCGCCACAGCGTGTCATCTTTTTCCATCTAAGTCTATCTCGTGCATCCTCCTCTCTAACACCTACTGCCCTCATGTCCTCCCTCACAACATCCATCAACCTCTTCTTTGGTCTTCCTCTTGCTCTTTTGCCTGGCAGCTCCATCCGCAGCACCCTTCTACCATTATACTCACTCTCTCCCCTCTGCACATGTCCAAACCACCGTAGTCTGCTCTCTCTAACCTTGTCTCCAAAACAGTGAACTTTGGCTATCCCTCTAATGAATTCATTTCCAATCCTATCCAACCTGTTCACACCAAGTGAGAACCTCAGCATCTTCATTTCTGCTACCTCCAGTTCTGCTTCCTGTTGTTTCTTTAGTGCCACCGTCTCTAACCCGTACATCATGGCTGACCTCACCACTGTTTTATAAACTTTGCTCTTCATCTTAGCGGATACTCTTCTGTCACATAGAACACTAGACCCTTCCGCCAACTATTCCATCCCGCTTGGATCAGTTTCTTCATGTCCTTACCCCACTCTCCATTGGTCTGTATTGTTGACCCCAAGTATTTGAAGTTGTCCACCCTCGCTATCTCTTCTCCCTGGAGCTTCACTCTTCCTCCTCCGCCCCTCTCATTCATGCACATATATTCTGTTTTACTTTAGCGAATCTTCATTCCTCTGTTTTCCAGTGTGTACCTCCATCTTTCTTATTCTCCACCTGTTTCCTGCTTTCACTGCAGATCACAATATCATCTACGAACATCATGGTCCAAGGAGACTCCAGTCTAACCCCGTCTGTCAGCCTATCCATTACTACCGCAAACAGGAAGGGGCACAGCGCAGAACCCTGATGCAGTCCCACCTCCGCCTTAAATTCTTCTGACACACCTACGGCACATCTCATCGCTGTTCTGCTGCCCTCATACATGTTCTGTCCTTTAGCTGTGTTAAAATCTCCTAGGATAATGACCAGTGAATCTGGGTATTTTTTCTCAAGCTGCTGTCATTGTATTTCATTGGCACCCTCTCCACGAACTCTCCGATGACAATCAATGTGTCATCAACTCCGTGGATTAAAATGGCCAGTTGTGCAACGTTAGTAATGTCCTTGCTTTCGTCAGTTGGAACTGTAAATGCAATAAATGACTTTACTTTGTGCTTTTACTGTGTGTCCATATCCACTGAAAAATTTTAAATCCTGTCTCCAACCGTGTTTTCATCAAGCCCATGTTTGCAAAAGCCTGGCGCCTCTCAAGGCACACAATCTCTGCTGCCTTCATCATGCATGTTTTAGCAAATTAAGCCTCTTAAATGGTTTTGAAACCACTGCGATTTCATTGGCATTGATGTAGCTAGCCTTCACAGCAGCGTCACTGATGGTCTGCCATGAGTAAGGACAGGCTGCTGTTTCTTCAGACCCGCCAAGACCTCATTCACCTTCTTTGTACTGCGCTGTCCTTGAAAGTAGTAACATTTGTCCAAATGAAGACTCAAATAGTGGTGACAAAGGTTATATTCTTTCAGCACTGCTGCATGCTGGCAACACACCAAACATACACATACAGCTTTTCCACTCACTTCCGTAAATAAACAGGAGGATAACGATTTTCTTGGAACATGGTGCACTCTGCGTCAACTTTTCTCTTTTTTGACAGACATATTGGGGCATGAGGATGCCAAAGCACACGTTAAAAATTCCATAGAAGCCGGAGTAAATACTGCGTGCAATACACAAACCAGCTCATCTGGACTGCACGCTTGACCTACTTACTCTGCTCCAGTATAAACGGTTTGTTTGCTGAACACAATTGTTATTGCACCATCCAGTGGAAGCAATCAGAACAGCAGTTGCTTTGATGTAAAAAATTGCAACTCCTTTTTAGGTCCATGTTCATGCCAATGTTTTTCCACCTTACACAATCATCTTGCGTGCCAGATTAAAGTGGTTTGCGAGCAGGATCCGGCGTACGGGCCGTACATTTGACACCCCTTTTCTAGATGGTAAATTTGCCTTATACCTCTATCAAGATTAAGTTTTTTTTGTTTGTTTGTTTTTTTTTATTGTCACAGCATTTTTCTGATAAAAAGGTAAGTGAGGAAAGATGAGAAAATTCAACCAGACACGATGCCCTTGGCTCTCACCTCTGGATTCTTTAGGACACGGATGTACTTATAGAGTGGCATGCCTTTTATCTGGGCTCCACTCTTTGCCACAGCCAGAGACACTGAGCCAATGGCCAAGCATCCAGGCAGCACTGGTTCAGGTGGCTCAGCTGGACAAAAAGGCTTTTCTGAACCGCCCTTTTTTTCTGTGATTAAAAATCAATTAAAAATTAATGGTGTTGGTTGCCTGGTCATTGAAAGTTACATCCCATATTAAAGGAAGCCTTAATTATCATAACTCATTTTGGTCTAACATACCGTCTGATCTGATCTCAAGGGGGCCACACAAGTACTCATAGCGTATAGAGATAGCAGTAACAAATCTCAGTTTTTCCCTTTTTTCATGCAAAAAACAACAAATACATTGTAAACATCTTCAGATTTAATGAATTGTCCATCCATCCAACCATTATCTGACCCGCTTATCCTCACAAGTGTCACAGGAGTGAAGGAGCCAATCCAAGATGTCATCGGGCAAGAAGCAAGGTACACCTGGTTACCAGCCAATCGCAGGGCACATAGAGACAAACAACAGTCATACTCACAATCACACCTAATTAATGCATGTTTTGGGGATGTGGGAGGAACTGGAGTGCCTGGCGAAAACCCACATCCACAGGCAAGGGGAGAACATACAAACTCTAGACAGGGATCTAAACCCTGGTCCTGCCATGACTGCCATGGAGAAAGCAAAAGAGAGACCGTAAATAGGAGGCTAGAACGCACCTTTATGTGCATGCGATCGACGTATTGGCCATTCCTGAATCAAGCGACGAAATGGATGATATGCTGATGTCTTTTGTTTCTGGACATGCCATCACGCGATCGACAAAAACTGCCTTGAGATCGGCTGGTGAATCGCGATCGACAGATTGAGCAACTCCTGCTCTAGACCACTTGTATACTTCCATTAAACATGCATATCACGCAATTCCCCATGCCTCCTCCTCCTCTGATCACTGCTTACTCTACTAAATACCTACATAGAGGCAAGCACTTAAGTCCGCGAAGCCTTTGGTAAAATCAGTACCAACGAGGCAAAATTAGTACTTCAAAAGTGCTTTGACTGCACTACAAATTCAGCGTGCTGCCTTGATAAATTCATGGATATTGTTCCGGCGTATGTCAGCTTCTGTGAGGCGTGGGTGTACCAACAAAAACTTTTTGCACGTTCAATGACAACAAGCCATGCTTAACAGCCAGACTAAGGCAACTCTGCCAGGCTAAAGTGGTCGCATATCATAGTGGGGATAGGGCACGAGAAAGTAGCTGACTGTCACGATCGGGACTCGAGGGCGGACCCAAATGCACGACTCGGGTGACAGGCAAGCGGTAAGGAGAAAGTCTTTATTCGTTCCAGAGTCGGTAACCGGGGAGTCAGTCACCACAAACAGCAGGAACAGGAGCGACAGGCTTACAGGGTAGGTCGGGAGACAGGCATTCGTCGGTACACGGGAGGTTGGCGTCAGGAATGTGGAAGTGTGGGAACGAGGCATGCGAGGCGACGATCTGGCGAAGACCAGTCGTCCCCTTGGTCCTATAAGTACCAAGGTTAATCAGCGGAGATGAAGCGCAGGTGTGCGCCTCCTAATCATCGTTGGTCTGCTGAGAAACGCCTAGCAGGGGGTGGAACGGCAGGGCCATGACAATACCCCCCCCCCCTTAACGGCCGGCTCCAGATGGCCCAGGAGCTTCAGGATGTGCCGCGTGGAAGTCACTGATGGGGGTGGGGTCAACAATGAAGCGGGAGGGGATCCAGGAACACTCCTCCAGGCCATACCCCTCCAATCCACCAGGTACTGGACCCCCCTGCCTCTGCGACAAGAAGAAAGCAGACGGCGCACCGAGTACACAGGCCCACCGTCTAACAGGAGGAACCAGTGATGAGGGACAGGTTGGGTGTAGCCTGCTCACATGGAAGGTGGGGTGGACCCTCACCGACCTGGGGAGCATTAATGACACGGCGACAGGGTTGATGAGCTTGCTGACGGGGAACGGAGCAACGAACCTGGGAGAAAATTTACGCGATTTCGCAGTGGAAGATCCTTTGTGGACAACCACACACGTTGTCCCACCTTGAACGCCGGTGCCTTTCTCCTCTTGAGGTCCGCTCCGGACTTGTAGGAGCTGCTCATGCGCGCCAATGTCTTGCGAGCGGCCCCCCAGGTCCTCTTGGAGCGTCTCACCACTGCCAGAGCGGACAGCACCGCGGAGTCTGTGGCCATTGATGGAAATAGAAAGGGAGGATAACCGTGCACTACGTGGAAAGGAGCCATACCTATGGACGCGGAGGGCAGGGAGTTGTGAGCATACTCCACCCATATGAGGTGCTGGCTCCATGTGCTGTGGTCACGAGATGCCAAGCAGCGTAGGCCGGTTTCCAGGTCTTTGTTAATCCTCTCCATCTGGCCGTTGGACTCCGGGTGATGGCCTGATGTCAGTATCGCCGTAGCCCCGATGAGGGTGCAGAACCCCTTCCAAAAACAGGAAACGAACTGTGGACCCCTGTCTGAGACTATGTCTACCGGCAGCCCGTGGTAGCAGACATCCTCGTCCAGCAGCAGCTGGGCCGTTTGCTTGGCGGACGGGATCTTTGGTGCCGGCATGAAATGGACCATCTTGGAGAAACGGTCAACGATGGAGAGCACCACCATGTTCCCCTGGGAAGTAGGTAGCCCAGTGACGAAATCCACGGATGGGCTCCGTCCCAGGAGTGAGCGTAGGTGGCAGGGAAGCGGGTGGAATGTATGCCCAGCCAGGGCTGGAATGTCAAGGCCATGACACTGACTCGAGAAATTAACATTACAAAGAGGGATTATGCAGCTAAACTGGAAAAACATCTTGGCTCTAATGAATCAATCTGGCACGGATTACAACTGCTCACTAATTACAAGTGATGTTCACTCCTCCAGTAGAAAACAATAGAAAACTAGCCGAAGACCTCAAAATCTTTTACTGTAGATTTGAAAAGGACACTTTCACTCCACACAACCACCAAGCCACACCACCGTCTATACCACCGTTTAACATCCATGAAATGGACAAGAGGCAAATCTTCACACAACAAAAGATCAACAAAACGCCAGACCCAGACCTTGTGTCCTCATCATGCCTTAAAGTCTACACAGACAAACTTGCTCCTGTATTTCACAAAGATCTTCAACAGGTCTCTAGAAGTGTGTGAAGTACCGACATGCTTCAAATGCTCCACCATCATACCAGTCCTAAATAAAACAGCAGTCTCAAGTCTTAATGACTCCAGGCCAGTTGCCTTTTCATGAAGTCTTTTGAATGGCTTGTGCTGGATCACCTCAAGAGTGTCATAGGTCCCCAGCTGAACCCACTGCAGTTTGTCTATCAAGCTAATAGGTTGGTGGCTGATGCCGTCAACATAGGTCTACACTTCATTGTTGAACATCTCGACAGTGAGGGAACCTTTGCGAGGATCCTGCTCATGGACTTCAGCTCTGCGTTTGACACCATCATCCCTGAACTCCTCTCCTCCAAATTTCTCCAGCTCAGCATTTTGCCTGCAATCTCCCGGTGGATCTACAACTTCCTGATGAACAGGACAAAGCGAGTGAGGCTGTGCCACACCACCTCATCCATGCCCACAATTAGCACCGGACCACCCCAAGGTTTTGTCCACTCCCCTCTGCTCTTCTCGCTCTACACAAACGACTGCACCTCGAGGCACCAAGCTGTCAAACTCTTAAATATGACAATCTTCGGCATTATTAAAGACGGCAGCGAGTCTGCGTATCGACATGACGTGACAAGACTGGAGCTTTGGTGTGGCCAACACAACCTGGCGATGAACATTCTAAAGACTGTAGAGATGATTCTGGACTACAGGAAGCATCCTTCACCTCAACCGCCCCTGATGCTGTCCGAATGTCTTGTGTCAACTGTCGAGACCTGCAAGTTCATGAGAATTAAAGTCTCACAGGACCTGAAATGGGAGACGACCATCAACTCTATCCTCAAAAAACCCCAGAAAAGAATGTACTTCTTGCAGAATCTGAGGGAGCAGGGCCTGTTACAAGAGCTGCTGACACAGTTCTACACAGCGATCATCCAATCGGTAGTGTACCTACATCACGGTCTGGATTGGGGCTCCCACAAAAAGGACAAACTCCGACTTCAACACCAATCAAATCCGCTGAACAGATTTTCGGCACCACTCTACCCACCCTTGAAGACTTGCACACCACTCAAACTTGGTGCAGAGCGGGCAGGATCATTTCAGACCCTCCACTTTGCACCAGTTCCTCCAGCTCCTTTCTTCGAGTAAGGGCTACCAATCAACGCAAGCAATCAAAGCAGGCATTTAAAAGATTTTTTTGCCGTCTCCTGACCATGCCTCAGTTGTGGTCGATCAGCAGCAGCAGCTGCCATCTCCCGACCACGCTTTGGCAGTGCTTGTCTAGCAGCAGCCGCTGTCTCCCGCCCATTCCTTGGCGGTGTTCGACCAGCGTTAGCAGCTACCAGCTCTCAACTACGTCTAACCGGGGCTTCATCATCTGTTCCTGTTTGGTTCCAGCTTTACCAATGGGACCCCCCCTCATGGACGTCTGCCTGACTTTCCCCGTGGGGACCCTGGTGCTTGGCGTCCTAGCTGACCTCCTGAACTACACAGCCAAGGTCCTTGCTTTGGGTGGCCTGGATGGCCACCAGACAGACTCTACGCCTCGGATGGGCCTAGAAATTCTGTCCATAAAAGTTATGAACAGAATCGTAGACAAAGGGGAATCGTTAGCACAGTAAAACCCTCACCGGAAACAACTCCGACTTATTGTCGGTAATGCGTACCAAACTCTGACACTGGTCGTAGAGGGACTGAACATCCTGTATCAGGGGTTTTGGCACCGCATAATTCCGAAGCACCCCTCCACAGGAAACCCTGTGAGACATGGCCGAACACCTCATCCAAGTCCACAAAATACTGGTTGGGCGAAGTCGAAGGCGAAGGACCCTGCCGAGGGTATAGAGCTGGTCAACTGTTCCACGGCCAGGACAAAAACCACACTGCTTCTCCTGAATCTGGGATTTGACCTCCGGAAGGGCCCTCCTCTCCAGCACCCTTGCATATACCTTCCCAGGGTGCGTGATGGGCTGATCCCAAAGTACAGGCGCTGAGCTGGGGGGGAGGGGCAATAAGTATGTCCACACTTGTTCGGCACCTCCCACTGTGAGCAACTCCAGAGTGGAACACAGTCCAACCCCTCTCAATAGGACTTGTACCAGAGCCCAAGCGGTGTGTGATTTATGTTTTACATCTATAGATATATTATACCTTCAACTTTCACAGGTTTCGTCCTGTTGTGGCTTCTAGCTCTCCGGGTCAAGCTTTTCTTCATGTGATGTTGTTCCTACCAGCTCCATGTGCATACATCTGGACATACATAACTGTCTTGTTTTATCTTTCTCACTTTCTCTCACAATATAATGAAAGGACTTGTCGTCTGATCTTTAGTAAGAGGTGACAATTCATAATACTTGTATCTTTCCCTCTTTTTCCTTCTTTTTGTCATAAAAATCCACAAAGACAAGATTGTTTCCTTGCTTATGGGGTCAGAAAAAAGATTTTGCCAAAACACAACTTAGCTCCGTGGTTTTTCTTGTCCCTCATCTAGGATTTGTTTGTCATGTGTGACCCTAGCAGGGGCGTGAAGCCCCCAACAACTTCGCTCCTAGGATCATTGGAAGACACAAACCCCTCCACCACAATAAGGTGATGACTTCATGTTGTTTTTTTGCAAACCACATGCCGGTTTAGTTTAGTACTGAGGGGAGGCTTTCGTCGGGCCAGTCTACCATAAAGCCCGACTGGTGGAGGGCTGGTGAGATGGTTCACTTTCTAGAATTTTCTTACATCTCCCGACTGCATCTTTGGAGCTCAGCCACAGTTATCTTTGGGTACTTCTCCACCTCTCTCACCATGGCTCTTCTCCCAACGATTGCTCAGTTTGGCCAAACGGCCAGCTCTTGGAAGGGTTCTTGTCATCCCAAACATCTTCTGTTGAAGAAATTTGGAGGGCACTGTGCTCTTAGGAATCTTAACTGCATAAGATTTTTTTTTTTTTTTTGCAACCTTGGCTTGGTCTTTATCTCTGAGCACTTCAGGCAATTGATTTAACCTCATGATTCTCATTTGCGCTGACATGCACTGTGAGCTGTTAGGTCTCCATCAACAGGTTTCTGACTTTCCTCATCAAGTCCAGTCAGTATAATCAAACACAGCTGGACTCTAATGAAGCTGTAGAACCATCTCAAGGATGATCAGAAGCTAGGGATGGCACCCAACTTAAATGTAGGAGTGTTAAAGGATGATCAGATGAACTGGATAGCACCCAAGTTAAATGTATGAGTGTCACAGCAAAGTGTCTGAATACTTAAAGCTGTGTGATGTTTTTCTTTTTTAATAAATCTGCAAAAATATTTTATAATTTTCTTTTTTCCATCAATATGGGGTGCTGTGTTTACACTAATGAGAAAAAAACATGAATTCAAGATTATTTTGGCAAATGGCTGCAATATAACAGAGAGTAAAACATTCAATAAGGTCTGAATACTTTATTATAAATACCATCATTTGTTATGTTTTATGCATCCTGAAGAACAATGTGCACCCCACAGCTGACCTAAAAAAATTGGGAAAACCCTTGTACCAATGTACAATCCGCACTACCAATTTGATGCGATCCATTCTCTCAGAACTTTATAAATTATTTGTATTTCTATTTTGTCAGGTTTTCACTTTTGTTTTGTTTGTACTTTTATTGTTTTTCAAAGAATTGTTTGTATGACAATCAGTAATAATAATCTTTGTGCATGTGCTGATGTAGCAGTAATATATGTACTGTATATCTCGGGACAGGCCACAGGACATGCATGTTCTGGTTCCTGTAAATGTCAGAACAGAATCCCTCAACCTCCTATAATAAATTATCAATGATGGTATAACATTTTCTGTTGATAACATTTTTTACAGTCTTAAATATTCAATAAACAATTTAACACGTTTTAACTTGAGAAACTTTGTGAAGAAATGTTTTTTTTTTTTTTTGCATTAAATATTTGTAGACAGTGCAGTTTAACCACTACAATACACATCCTTGACAAAGCCTTCAAAAGAAACATCTGACTTATCTCCACTCTGAAAAAGATCCACAGGAGCTACCTTTGGTTCATCACTGTGGAACTCATCATTGATAACTTGGTCCAGTTCCGGTGCATCCTACATTGCATCGTGAACAGTGATCCATCTTCCTCCACAAGTCTGGACCGTCCATGGCATTTGTGAGCAACATTTTTTTTAATCCTAACAGTCTTGGTTTTCTTTATTCCTCATTATTGTCAATGCTTTGAGTGGAAGCTCCAAAAGGCTCATTGCACAGCCTCTTGCCCTATGCTCGGCTACAATCTGTAGCAGCTCTTCCTCCATCTCTGGGAACTGCGCAACTCTCCCACATTTTTGATAAATGATTTTCTCCTTTGTCGTCCTCCACAACCTCACATACGATTGACCCTCTTTGAACTGCTACGCTGCTTCGCAGTTTCCCACTTCTTCAGCAGCATTGATGACTTCTCTGCTAAAAGCACCTACCTACCCTTGTAGTTTACAATTTTACTTAGTTTAAGTTAAAACAAACTCACGGTCAGGTTGGCAGTGTACATTACCGTAGGACATATAAATGTGTCACATTAGACATTGGCTATCATATTGAAATGTAAATGTATACCATTTTCCACTACATGGATAAGACAATAGAATGTGATTTTTTTTTTAATCACTAGCTAAATTTAATGGCATCTATTGAGTTTTTGAAAATATTTTGGGAAAATTTTACACATTATACATGCAAAATTAAGGTACCTTTATTCATGCAAAACAGTTAATTTTATACTTTTAATTGGTAAAATTTGTTGGATGTTACCAACGATTTTGAAGTGGATTACAAGACATACAAATTAGCTCACACACTTCTTTAACACTTCTTGATGTGGCCTGCGATTGGTTGGCAACTAGTTCAGGGTGTACCCTGCCTCCTGCCCGTTGACAGTTGGGATAGGCTCCAGCACTCCCCGTGACCATTGTCAGGATAAGCGGCAAGGAAAATGGATGGATAATTGTTTGCAAGTTTACATAATTAAACTGACATACATTTGCCTAATGTATTGTGTCGTGTCCTCTTAGCTCAACAAGGTTACCAAAATGAATAAATTGTATTACTTTTATCAGTCTTCTTTTCTTTCTTCTTTTCAGGAGGCGAACATGGAACTTCCACTTCCTGTTCGCTAGTAGAAAGAATCTCTTCCTTTTCCTTCATTTCCTTCTCCTCCCGATGGCGGGCCATGAAGAAGTTGCTGTAAGATGATGTGATAAGAGTAATGAGCATCACAGTTTAATAAATACCATTCCAGTCACACTTCAATTATGGGATTTTGGAATTTGTAAATCATGCGACCTGCCTTACCGTAGTAGCACTGTCATAAAAGAAAACAATAAATTTTTCCGTTTGTTCAGCGCAAGAACTAATTAGAAGTAAGTTTTCTACATTTTGGACGTAACCTGGATTGTTCATAACAAAAATCATTTGAAACTCGAGATTCTGCCGAAAATCCTGAATGTATATACGAAGTTTTCGGTCTTGTTTTGAAATGATGCAAACGCCATATATTTAGTGAAATAGTACGTGACAACCCGACAACTGCAACAGCTGTTTTGCATGTACAAGGCTCAGTTATTATTGCACCAAAACACACATAAGCTGATAACGTAGTCCACAGTCTAAGTTGATATATTTTCACAAATGAGGATTTTAATGAACGAAATCCATTTAAAAAGTTGCCACGTTGATTTGAGCACGATAGTTGGTGATATCTTGCTTCACCATAAATATAATTTCACGTGGTAAACTGATGCCATAACCAGACAGTACCCAGACCCATCCAAACCCCTTTTTAGTCACATTTTTCCCAAGATGTCATGAGTAAAACCGCAAAACTTTATACTGAAAGCTGTAAACTGGTATCTTGTGGGATTTTTTGGGCACTAAATACTTAAAATACAAATTTAAATGGGGTGGATGATTCTGTTTACTGGACTGATATTGGTCTTTGAGCTGTAGAAGTTTGTGAATATGAACAGTTTTTTTTATTATTTATTTTTTAATTATAGCCACAGGTGCGCATGTAAATCCTGCATACCTATGCAAACAACAGGAGAGCTTTTGCTGTCATGAGAGTCAACATATTCACCAGAATATGGCAGACTGTCCAGACCATCTGCTGCAGTGCATGATGTAGCACCCAGGATTTCTTGCCAGCTGTCTGAACACTTAGGCACTGGAGGTTGTGTTTTTACAATTCAGGCAACAGTGACTGGATTTTCCACAGCATGATTAAGAGCTATTTTAAAAATTATTATTTCTCCTAATCAGCCCAACATTTTGACATTTATATTCATCCAGCCATCCATTTTCTTCATTTATCCTCACAAGGGTTGCGGGAGTGCTGAGCCTATCCCAGCTGTCATCAAGCAGAAGGAACTGGATATCCTGGAGAAAATGCACGCATGCACGGGGAGATCATGCAAACTCCGCACAGGTGGGGCCGGGATTGAACATAATTTAATAATAATAATAATTTAACAAATAACATAATTGTGAGGCCAATGCTTTGCAACTATGCTTCTCTGCCACCCCATTTAGATTAAGATTTTTCAAAATGAACAATTATTTATGTTATTATTGTTCCTCCTAAAAGCAGCATTCGTCCATTCAATGCTTGTTCAAACAAAGTCCCATTCTGGGAAATTGTAATATTTTCTTATTTTAAGGTTAATCCAACATACTACTTATAGACAGCTTGTAAAATGGTGTTGGGGAATTATTGGCAGACTTCCATCCTGCTGTGTGTCGTGACACCTGTCCTAATCCAGAGGGCCAAGAGTACACAGGATGTAAATGGTCTACATCCTGTTTTTTATTCTTTGTGTAAATGTTGATGTATATGTTTGAATACGAAGTAAACATACACGACAGAACTAGATTCATAGCATTTTCATTGAACTGTATGCTTATATTTTGTATAAATATGTTTCATAATATTTGCACAGAATTATTATTTGGTCTTTCAATAAGAGTACTTTGAGAACACTTGAGGTTGAAATATATGTTGCATCTTTGCTGTCGGGAAGATATGTGTTTCATTTTCATGAATCGGCACTTCATCAGTCTGGCAACTTTTGGAATGGACCAAAGATGGAGATTCAGCATCTGCTGATTCGATGTCAACCTCTTGTGTAGAAGATGCTTCCTGCAGCATCTGTAATTAATGTGGGAAAATAGAGTTCAAAGTTTATAAAATAAGAAAAAAATGTGTAGCTAAAGCACAGGTTCATTTCAATCTACTTCATGAAGCATATAATTATTTTTGATAAATTGCAAACAGGTGGCCTACTCTGTGAGTGACTAGTATGTGATAGTGCTTGTTTTAATACTGTGTAGTATTTTATTAAAATTAAAAACCCTGCACAAATAAATGAAAGGTTTGTATACATCCATCCATTTTCTTAGCGGCTTATCCTCGAAAGGGTCGCCGAAGTGCTGGAGCCTATCCCCAGCTGTCAACGAGCAAGAGGGAGGATAGTGAACTGGTTGCTAGCCAATAGCAGGGCACATGGAGACAAACAGCCACACTCTCAATCACACCTAGGGGCAATTGAGAGTGTCCAATTAATGTTGCATGTTTTTGGGATGTTGGAGGAAACCGGAGTGCCTGGAGAGAACCCACGGAGACACGGGGGGAGCATACAAACTCCGTACAGGGAGGGCTGGGATTGAACACAGATCCTCAGCACTGAGACCAACGCTTTCCAGCTGCTCCACCGTGCCGCCATTTGTACACGTCATTATTCTGTTTTTCTAGTTGAGAATGGTCAAACGTTTTGAACGACATGTGCTTCTATTATTCAACCATGTAAACAGTGTTAAAAGTTTTCAGGAAAAAAAACATACATACCTCCGCAACTTGTCTTTTAACAAAAGCTCTTTGCAGTTTTGGTACTTTCTGGGATAATTGGGGACTGAGCTTGTCGAAGGTTCAGCGGCTGATCCAAGTTCACGTTTTGTGTCTTTAGCAACAATGATCTGTTCAGGTGTTGGAACTGGCTGTATGCTAGGCACTGATCCAGGTTTTAACAGTTTTTTACATGAAAAACCATTCCAGACATGAGTCCACCAATAAAAGAGTCTGGGGTGAAATGTGTAATGCATATGACAAAGTGCTCACCGGGTGTGGAAAAATTAGCCCTCTCCGTTTGTATAAACCTTACCCACTTTTTTCTGAGGCTTGGGTCTTTTGGAAAACAATGTAAACTATAAACAGAATAACTTGAGTTACTACAAAACTGAACCACACACAGGTTCACCAAAGGGGTTTTTCTTCAGCGTAAACCAGCGAGGTTCCATGTTAATCCTAGTCCCACAACAGAATGTTTACTTTAAATGATGTCAGAGGTCAGCCACAAGAAAGGAGGCATTTTTCAGACACAGGAAACTAGGTCAAAGTTCGCGGAATTTAATGCATGAACACATTTTTCGGTAAAAACATTGAAAAGGTTACACTTTTTATGGTACACTTGAACATATATTTTTGTTTAGATCAGATAATTTGCGTTAGAAATTACACATTCCATACACTTTAAGTGTGTAGCCTGCCTGATAACAGCTGGGAAAGGCTAGAGCACTCCCATGACCCTCGTGAGGATAAGCGGCTCAGAAAATGGATGTATGGATGGATGCATGGATTTGAAAAGGCGTGTGCGAGCAAATCAACTGATAAACCTAAGTTAGATACACCGGTTCTGTGAGGAGGAATGGGCCAGCATTCCAGCAGAATACTATCAGAAGAGTGTGGAAGGTTATCCAAAACATTTGATCCAACTCATGCAGTTCAAAGTAAATGTTACTCGATACTAAGGAAATGCATGTGAACTTTTGACCTCAAAATAAGCAGTAGTAACATTCTCTAAGAAATTCTTTCATTATTGCGGCATTTAACAAAATGGAATAATTTAAGTGATCCTGACTGACCTGAAACTGGAGAGGTTTGAAATAAATGTCTCGAGCCCTGGATCACACACATTCAGGTGTGTAAGAAAAGACGTCAGATTTGAGGGGCACACAAACTGTGGTTCAGTCTGTGTGGCTTTCCTCAGTCCCTTGTAAGGAAGCAAACCATCATCTCTCCAGTAAGTAGTTGCAAATCATTTTTGTCCACAGTAGGACTTAAACAGTGAATATCTCCTTACACCTCAACAGTTTTAAAAAACTAATAATACTGTAATTTTTAAGAAATGACAATTAATGAAAATCAGATATCCAACCATTATCTGAGCCACTTATCCTCACAAGGGTCGCGGGAGTGCTTAAGCCCATCTCAGCTATCTTCGGACTGGAGGCGAGATACACCCTGGTAGCTAGCTAATCGCAGGGCACAACGAAATAAACAACCATTCACTCCCACAATCACATCTAAGGCCACTTTAGAGGCTTGTATTAATGCCTGTTTAGGGGATGTGGGAGGAAGGCAGAGTGCCCGGAGAAAACCTATCCAAACATGGGGAGAATGTGCAAACACAGGGCAGGCCGAGATTTGAACCCTGCTCCTTTGAACTGCGAGGCAGCCTCTCTAACCAGTCATTCACTGAAACCAGACAATACTTTGGTTTTATGTTTCAACAGAATTAGGAAAGAACTAATGAAACTGGTCCGGACAAAAATGACAAAACCCTGAGGATTTTATTGCACAACATTTTATGGCGATAACTGCAGTCCAAGAACTTCTGTAACTTTACATGTGACGTGGACCTGTCAATGGAAATTTTGGTGCACCGCTCCTTACAAGCAAATTTCTCTAGTTGTTTCAGGTCTCATTCATGCAATATTTGCAAAAAGATTTAGATCTGGGCTTTTTAGAATCATGTCACTGTTGTGTTCTAGTTGTGCCAAAATGTCTAATCAAAAAGGCAGATTCTGAGATGAGACAAAATCAGGGGTTTTTGGCAAAATCACATTAGCTCAGTTCAGTGTTTGAGGCCGCCAGTGTTCAGGCAGGTGCACAGATATTTTGTCGTGAGGTGCTCGCACCAACAAAGGTGGACCTATTGCCAAAATTATTCATACAATTATGAAAAACAGTAGTTTGAATTGAAATAATTTCTGTCAACACAATGCACACAGTCAACAATTGAATATAACTCTTAACAAAGGAGGTGTAGGGAGGCTAATGCCTTTTAGTGTAGATAGGTAGAAGGGTTATTCAGAATTTTGAGGTCAACTTTGGGAGTACGGGTTACACACCGGTGTGTAATACAGAGAAATTATGGTAATATGTAGACAGTAATTCTTTCAAGGACTCAAATAAAGGCCTATCAGATTACAAAACACTGGCTAAAATTGATGAGAGAGGGAAATTTAGATTATTTTTTCAATATTGATTATAAAGAAACTGGAGAGTGGACGACTAGCTAGCACATCTGCTTCACAGTTCTAATGACCTGGATTCAAATCCCTGCCCCGCATTTAAGCGGTTTACATTTTCTCCCCGGGACAGTGAGGGTTTTTTTGGAGACTCCGGTTTCCTCACACATCCCGAAAATATGCCTGGTAGGTTGATTTAAAGAATCTAAATTGCCTGTAGGTGTGAATATGAGTGTGAATGCTTTTTTATGTGCTCTGCCATTGGCCAGTGACCAATCGAGGGTGTACCCCGCGACTCACATAAAGATAGATGGGATTGGCTCCAGCACACCTGCAACCCTACTGAGGATAAGCTGTATAGAAAACGGATGGCTGTTTTGATGCAAGAAGACAAAAATGGGTGGCAGAGGACACCGTTTGGGCAAGTTCTTGAGCACCACCTACTGGGTATGTGTGCACATGTGTGCCTGTGTCTGTGACATAGCATCTACCAATGTCAATATTTTACCTTATTTTACTGTTTCTGTCACTATTTTTTTTGACAAAGGAAATTTGGTGCTAATGTATGATTGCCAAACACTGCTGGATATTGGTCTCTCCAAGAGTTTAAAGGACGAAATTATTTTGCCCCTTCCTGGAGCAGCCCCTCTAAGAGCGCATGACAAACACTGCCAGCCATTTACACCCAAGGATGACTAACAAAAAAAAACATGTAATTATTCAGAAAAGCTGTGATTAACCGTAAATCTTTTCCAACGTCTGTGAAAGGAGAATAGATGGAGGTGTTTGCGCATGAGGACAGGGCAAAGGAGAGTCACAGAAATTATTTCATTACAGTTATCACCTCAAAAGAATGCGCAAAAAAGGGTAGCATCATTTTGGTCTACAACCTGTTTATTAGTTTGTTGGTTGAAGTAATTGTGTTGGACTACAAAAAGAGCAATGCCTGAATTTCAAATAAAATTTCAGTCCAATTTTATGTAAAACCTGTTTAACTCATTTCAAGCAATTTCATTCACTAGGGTTGATTTTATTTCCTTTAACTGATCAATTTTGTTGATGTGTAAGATCTGTTTTCAAATGTTTCGATTTTCATTTTGCCAACATATGAACACACAATGATGTTCGGACACCTAACACAAAGTGTGTATTTTTTTGTAGGATTTCTAGCTTCTATGGCTTATAAACTTTAAAAAAATACGCAGAGAAAAAATACTAGCTCATTGTAAGCTCTGTTGAGCAAGCCATTTTTAAATTCAGGAAAGTGGAGATACAGATGTGACTTCTCAGCTGGAAAGCAGATGAATTGTACCTTAGTTTCTGGTCAACTTCTGACTGATCACAAGGGTTCTGCTCCTTCAGCATTTTGTTCAGAGGTTCAACAATCCAATGTACCGCAGTCTTGACATGGTGCACTCTCTCCTCGCTCTTTGCCTGCCAGTCCAGAAAAGGATCTTTTTGCCCAAGGTGACTGGAAATGGCAGCCGAGGAGATTCTCTACATATTAAAAAAAAAGAAAAGAAAAAAAAAACAGTCCTTGAAAAGGAAAACTTTTAACATATTTGGACTACTTACAGGTTTGTCATTTTAATGTCTGCAGCAAGTGTGTCAAACTAATTGTAGTTTAGGGACCACATTAAGCCTATTTTGAGGTCAAAGGGGCAGAACCATTTAAAGAACCTTTTATAATAACCTATAATATCCATCCATCCATTCATCCATCAATTTTCTTTGCCGCTCATCCTCACGAGGGTCGCGGGGAGTGCTGGAGCCTATCCCAGCTGTCAACGGGCAGGAGGCAGGATACACCCTGAACTGGATGCCAGCCAATCACAGGGCACATGGAGACAAACAGCCACACTCACAATCACACCTAGGGGGAATTTGAAGTGTCAAATCAATGTTACATGTTTTTGGGATGTGGGAGGAAACCCAAGTGCCTGGAGAAAACCCACATAGGCACAGGAAGAACATGCAAACTCTGCACAGGCGGGTCCGGGATTGAACCCGGGACCTCAGAACTGTGAAGCCAACGCTTTACCAGCTGATCCATCATAATAAATAATAGTAATAATAATTCAGTTCGGTCTGCTGGAGAGTTCCAATACAAAGTGGCATCACCTTTAACTGACTTGCTCATCATATTATACGTCATTTTTGCAGCTAAGTGAGCAAGTCATTCTTGATTTTGTAGGATTGACAGAAAACCGTGGTGATGAATATGGGAGATTAATACACAAAAACACTTCAATGTGACTGCGTTAAAATAATTCCATGTGATAAATTTAAGCATAATTCCTTCACCATTTATCAGAAATGCTTGATTTCATTTATTGTGGTCCAAGGTGAAATAACCAGTTATTTCAGATTAAGGGAGCAATTAGTTTTTCCATATGGGGTGAGATAGGTTGGGTTTTTTTTTTTTTGGGGGGGGGGTGTTTTTTAACACACGTACATCATTTAGAGACTGCATTTTTGTAATGGGTTGTCTTTGGGAATTCTACAATTGCTCTCATAATAGGAAAAATCAAAATGTGACATATGCAAAAACAAAAGGAGCAAAGGCATTTTCACTGCTTTGTATGTCATTATTTCAACATTACCTTTTCCTTATTACAGATCATGCAAAAGACTTCAGCCTCAGCACATAGTTGCCCTCTTGAATCATACCGCTCCTTTCCATTGAGTCTGCTGATTAGGGGTTGTGATGAGAGGTTGGTGAAATAGTTTGCCTAAAGAGTCAGTATTTAGGGGGGGGGGATATTTAAATATGAATAATTGGGATTGGTACACTGAATGCAGAGATACAAGCATGAATGAAAAGGCTGTTACCACAGTAAAATTGCACGACAAGGTTATCTGATTTTACGAATATTCGATTACAGAGTGAATTTTAATTTTCCTATAGCATATTGTGTTGTGTTATTTCCAAAATTATGACTATCGTTTAAATTTTGCCAACTTGTAGCCCTACAGGTCACTTTCCTCTCTGGATGAGACAAGAGACAACGCGTAAAAAGAAGTCAAAGAATTTTAACATTAAAGCCAAAAAGATAATGTATATTTCTGAGCGCTTGCGTTCCAGTGTTAAAAAGATGTACATTCCATTCTATTATCGATTTTATTTCGAATTGAAATAACGACTGTGCTCCTGTTTCCACTGCGTATTTTTTTCGGCAGCACTGCTTGTCGGAAGGTTGACGCTCAATTCTTGACAAACAGCGAATTAGCTATAGTCCTAAAGTGCTGGGTGAACATGAAATAAGGCTCGGCTAAACAGACTAGTATAGAAAGTTTGATCCACCAAGTAACCGTGGACATCCTCGGGGTTCTGGAAGAAAAGCTCCCCCAGAGCTCTCTCGAGCTCCTCGGGTACTCTGTTTGCCCGATAAAACTCAGCAGCTGCGTTTTTGATGTCGGAGAACTCCTGGTCTTCTTCAGAAAGACAGTTGACGAAACAAGACATTGTTCAGCGGTCGTGTGTGCTAGTGCTCGCTAGCTGACTGTAACTGCTGTTTTTCGTTACCATGGCAGCAGCACGTTCGGGTCACCATAAGAGACTGCTCGTTCCGTTTTCCTTCGTGATTTCCCCATCACATGGATGAAAAAAAAAGCGGGGAAAACGCATTTACGCTCCATTACACACATAGGAATTATCTGCCACGATGGATGATACGAAGAACTGAGTTACTCTTGTTACTCATTTCGTGAAGTCACAGATCTTCTCAACAGGGTTTGAACGCAACTTGTCACACTGACGGTCCTTCAATGACCTCATCACAGATTACCGTCCTTGGAAAATCTTGAGCCTTCGTGAAAGACGTCAAGAGAGGTCCAAGTGACTGCACACAATACTATACAAGATGACATGATAACCACTTCTTCTTCATCCTCTCTTTCGTTTTTGTTTTAGCCTGACACCCATTAAGTCCATTTGAATTTACAATATCATATCAATAATAGTTGAAGTCATGTCACTTGCAAGTCGCGTGCATTTCTGAGTATGAAAACTCAGCGTTATCCATGCCTCTGTGTCAGCTGAAAATTGATCATAGAAAGCAAGGTAAATAAATTTGAATGCAACTTACAATGTGAATTTAAACAATTTCCATTTTTTTCTTAAATGGACGTGAACATCATTATTGTCAATATAATTATTCTCTGACATTTGTATGACAATAAATGTGTCCCATTTCCAAATGTATCGGAGCCTTACATGGTTTTATTGCAGCTGGTTTGTTTTGACGGTTTCTTTTCAGGAGAACAGATAAATGACAATAGAAAGCAACCACCCAATATAGCGAATATTTGTCAATATTACATGTTTAAATGCGTATACGCACACACTATGTAAGAAATTCTATGTTGTGAAAGATGCAAAGACCTGCTTGTGCTCAGCACTTTTTCAAATGTCGACATTTCTCATCCTTGAAGATGAGCAGTAGCTACCTGACCAGCAGAAATCACTGTAAGACCATTTTGATTTAATCGATACTTCTGTTAGCAATGTAGAACATCAACTACTTGTTAAAAGCTTCAAAAAACAGTAATAATTGGGCAATAAACCATACAAACTGCAATACCACACATTGTTGCATGCTTTTACTTGGTTCTGTTATTGTTTACCTTAGTCACAGACAGTCTTTGTTTGTAATTTCAATAATACTCAGGTTTGGTTACCCAAGGTTACCAGGTTACCCAATATAGTGAATACTTGTCAATATAACATGTTTAAATGCATATTCGCAGACACTATGTAAGAAATTCTATGTTGTGAAAGATGCAAAGACCTGCTTGTGCTCAGCACTTTTTCAAATGTAGATATTTCTCATCCTTGAAGCTGAGCATTAGCTACCTGACCAGCAGAAATCACTGTAAGACCATTTTGATTTAATCGATACTTCTGTTAGCAATGTAGAACATCAACTACTTGTTAAAAACTTCAAAAACAGTAATAATTGGGCAATCACACATACAAACTGCAATACCACACATTGTTGCATGCTTTTATTTGGTTCTGTTATTGTTTACCTTAGTAACAGACAGTCTTTGTTTGTAATTTCAATAATACCCAGGTTTGATTCATTTGTATGGATATTGTCCCCCCATCATTTGAAAAGAAAAATGGCTTTAGGTGGAAATCTAGGCGTAATGATAGGAATTCTATCTTTCTTTACTTAATTTAAATGAAGTTAATATGGTAATTTCATGAAATAAATATGGACCTAATCGTGCACACATCATATTTAGGGAAAAAAACAAAATGCTAATATTGAAACAAATTTTTGTTCCCCAAAAATGTGATAAGTCACCCATCACCGATGCCAATATCTTTAACCACTATTATCGAACAGAACTTTTCGTCATCCCGTTTTAAGTATTTATACATAATTATTTCATCAAAAGAGTTGCATGCAAAATGGAAAAACTAACATCCAGGCACATGCACAGGCACAAACACACACACACTGTACATTCACATTACAATGAATAAATAAATCATAAATCAAACAGAGGAAGGTAGTGACTACATATAGATTACACATATAAGGCAATCTAATACCAGTGCTAATCAGAATAATATATGACGAAAAATTTAAACTGTATTTCCTTCATGAACCAGCACATGGCCAGCAACACAATAGGCATTCACGAAACCTTGTGGACCCTTGCAGTAACATTCCCTCAGCTAATGTGCCCCATCAAAACACTCTCCAGAAACACCGTGAGTGCATCAAAACCTCATAACCTCAATAGTTTACAGTAATTCCAACATGTTAAGTAGAGCCAATTGGGCAAGTGTTATAAATATGTTATAAATAAATCTATCCATCCATTTTCTCAGCCACTTATCCTCACGAGGGCCACGGGAGTGCTGGAGCCTATCCCAGCAATCATCAGGCGGGAGGGGTACACCCTGGACTGGTTGCCAGCCAATCGAAGGGCGCATGGAGACAGACAACAGTCACACTCACAATCACACCCAGGGGCAATTTAAAGTCTCCAATTTCTGGGATGTGGGAGGAAACCGGAGTGGCCGGAGAAAACCTTCGCAGGCACAGGGAGAATATGCAAACTCCCCACAGGCAGGGCCTGGATTTGAACCCCAGTCCTCAGAATTGTGAGGGCAACGCTCTCACCAGTTGCTCCGCTGTTCCGCATTATAAATAAATGTATGTTGTGAATAAAACAATACAATAAAAAAAGAGTTTTCAAATATGCCCTGAACTCAATTTCTTTTCTACAAATAAGTAATAAGAACCAGATTTGTGAGCTCATGCCATGGTATTTCATGAATTCCACTGCAGTGGTTCCTTTGGGGACAAAGTTAGTATGGCTTCACAACAACAATAAAAAGAGTGAATGGACAAATACATATTAACATATACAATATTAACATGCAGCTGCTCCACTTGCACAGAAAATAATACTTTTTAAAATGAATTTTACTTATTCAACACTGCTCTCGTTCCACACCATGTCCTATAGACCTACAGTATTTGATTTTCATAATCACACTTACCAGGTGAAGGGCGTTATTTGAAACCTGTAGAACGGCATCCAAGAGGCATTTTTCAATACTGTATATTCATACTTTCACGCTTTGAATGCTGGGAAATACGTTAATTTTTACATTGCAGCGGTATGAAGCATTAGATACTCTTTGTGCCACAATGGAAATAAAAACAAAAGAAAATGTGTTTTTCAGATGTCATTGTTTTGTCATCTGAAATAATAAAACAGGCCAAAACCGCTTTGGTTAAAAAATATCCAATAATGGAGAACTGTAGCCTCCTTGTGGACATTCTCCTGTCAAACGGAATGTGAGACTCAAATAGGGCCATCATTGTAATCTTTATTTATTTTTCTCTTTTTTTTTCGACAGGACAGAAGGTTACAACAGCAGGGTGTCTACACATTAAATAAACTGCTGGAACTGAAGTGAAAAATGTACCCAATCTGGTCTAATTGACAATAAATGGTGCATAAAATGTATGAAACGTGTTGGTACCTAAATTATCATTGAAGAGTTAGACTGAATGTCTTTTTAAAGTCTTGATTTCCATTATTTTAGGGACTAGGGGGTCACTACTGGAGTCTTCCAATTGCAGCTATTCCTATTAATTAATTTATATCCAAAATCTTTAAATTGAAGTGAGGCTTCAGCGCTTCTCAGAGAGGCATATATTAAATCCATTATATACATTGATCTGTACAATCTTCAAAGAAATATGTACAATGAAGTACTTCAGTTGAACTGCATAGAATTAACGGCCACGCATTTATTAAAGCTTAAAAGGATGGTCACCTGTTGTAATTTTTTTTATACGCGCTGCTCATTGAGATCCTCACGCACAAACCTAAAAGTGATGACATCTGTTTACATCAACATGTACTCTTCATTCAAATAAATTTGGTTTGTGTATAGGCTGTGACATTAAACAGCTTGTGTGGGGTCTTTGCAGGTCACATGAATAAAAGTAGCCTTCACTCTAATTAGTGCATTTTTTTTCTTTCCCAATGAGAGAGCAGGGGGGGCACAAGGGGTCTTTCTTGGTCTATGTATGGTCACCATCTCTAATGGCAACTAATTAACATATTCTAGTCATGTTTTCAAACTTGGCCAGGTGTACTTTCAATGGGAACATTGCCGTTCTTTAAACTATGGTTTCTAACTGGTATCAGAAGAATCACTTTTGATGCATGTTAGACGGAGGCTGATAGAAACTGCTGTGTTCCTGAATAGCTGTTTGTGTGTGTGTGTGGTGTGTGTGTGTGTGTGTGTGTGCGTGTGTGTGTGTGTGTGCGTGTGTGTGTGTGTGTGGTGTGCGTGTGTGCACGTGTGTGTGTGCGTGAGTGTGTGCGTGTGTGCGTGTGTGCACGGGTGTGTGTGTGCGTGTGTGCACGTGTGTGTGTGTGTGTGTGTGTGTGTGTGTGTGTGTGTGTGTGTGTTGTGTGTGTGTGTGTGCGTGCTTGTGCGTGTGCATGCTAGAGTGCATATGTTGTCGGTGATGGACATCTTCAGGCCTCATTACATTCGGGCATGTGCCGACTGCACTGACATCATTGTGTTTATCCTGCGAGCTGTTTGCCTTTATACTCAAGAGCCAGGGTTATGTTTACCACTGTGTTATGTCACCTTTTGTTTTAATATTCAATAAATGTTTGGGAACTTAATAGTTGAAGCTTTGTAGCTTGATGTGCATATTCAGCTATTCAACAGTCTGACATGGACGCTTTGTGATGTGAATTGAGGGTTGTTTTGCTCGTGCTCTGAAGAGGAGATTGGCCAACCCGCAGCCACCGCTCCGTGCTCCTCTCTTGTTGGTGCCCGGCCTCTGGCATCTGCCATTTGTTTTTGTTCCACTGACGCCCAGGCCGTGGCGTTTACGTCTCGCTGCTGTTTCGTCGGTGCTTGGTCTGCGGTGACAAATCTTCCCTCATGCTCTCTGGAAGCAGCGTTCAACCAGCAGCCGTCTCCTATTCATGGTCTGGGATCCCCTGACCGACAGCCGCCACCATGCTCTCCGACAGCGGCATGTGACTTAGGGCTGCCGCCACTCGCTTCTGTTTCGGTGGCTTCGGACCAGCAGCTGCTCCCTCGTTCTTGCTTCAGCATCAGTGCCCTGCCCGTGGCGTCCATCAAGTGCTCATGTTTCATCAGTGCCTGGACAGTTCTGTCCACCACGTGCTCTTGTTCCCGTGGCGCCAGGCCCGTGGCGCCTGCCTCATGTTCCTGTTTCGTCGACACTGAGCCCGTAACGTCCACCACGTGCCCCTGTCTCATCGCGCTTCATGCGTCAGGTGCTCGGGCGATGGCCATCAATCTGCCTTCTTCTGCACTTGCTTTTGCGGCACCCACAAGAGCCACCTCTCATTCCTGCTCCAATGGTGGTGCCTGAACTGCAGCCGCCACCTTTTGTTCATGCCTCGCTGGTGCCCGACCAGCAGTCGCCGCCTCTCATTCATGCCTTGGTGGTGCTCGACCAGCAGCAGCTTTGGCTGCCTCTCATCCATGCCACAGCAGTTCTCTACCAGCAGCAGCCACCGCCTCTCGCTCGTACCTCAGTGGTACTCAACCAATAGCAGTACACGTTGCCTCATATCTATGCCTTGGCGGTTCTCGACCAGCAGCCGCTGCCTCTCGCTCATGCCTCAGCGATGCTCGACCAGCAGCAGCCGCCGCCTCTTGCCCATTTCTTGGCGGTGGTTCCCCCGCAGCTGTCATCTGTTCCTGTTTGAATCCTTCTTTGCCTTTGAGACCCTCACAGACATCCGGGTGAGCTGCCCCGTGAGGACCCTGGTGTTTGACGTCTTACCCAGCCTCCTGAACTGCGCAGCCAAGCACCTTGGTTCTGGGTGCTGACATCTTTTTTTTTTTTGACCAAGCCACAAAGATCTACCCACTACAAAAATGCAAAACATTTACTTTAAGTATATTGAGAATTCTTCACGTGTAAATGTATGTGTGTGCCTTGCAAAACCACATGAGCAAATATTGCACAATACAACATAGTGAACCATAAACATTTATTGTAACTATCTGAGTTCACGTTGACCACTAAACACCATAAGAATGAAAATGCACACCTGGGCTGTGTCCCTCACGTCAATGGATTCGTCCAACTGCAGAGAGAAACACCATCTCCGATGTCCTTCCACACATCAGCCACGGCTTCACAGCACCGTGTGACTCTACTCCTTTACAGCTGCAGAGATTTTATTGAAGGTAATATTTCCGCCTTATTTTTAAAAGATCGGAACAACGAGTCAGCTTTGCCTCTTTTACCATCTCGCCGTCTTGGAAGGACTTCTTGTTATTAATGATGATGTGACCAAACCGGAACGATGCTTCGGTGGTGGCTTTCGCTGTTAGGGTTATATTGTGTGAAAAGTGACTGCAATGCGGCCAATTGGGATGTTAGTTCGTTCGCTTTTGTCATTCTCAGCTTGGTTTTTGGCGGAATGTCGGTGTCGTATTTTCAATACACAGTTAGAAAATGCCGCGTCACATTTCACTACACTGGCAGATGAGGCAAACGCACATCTCATGTTTGATAAGATTCCTTAAGCGAGGGCTTAAAATAGCGGGGAACTCACTGACAAGTGTGTTTTCCTTTATTGTCATTGTTTGCACATGCGCGATGAGCTAAAGGTCAGAAAAATACGGCTGATGTCTTTTTTCTTTTCTTTTTTTTCTTGGCACGCCATCGCGATCGACCAAAGCTGCTTCGACTGGTCGATCCCGATCAACGCATTGAGCACCCCTTGGCTAACACATTTGCTCTGTGGCAATACTAGTGGCGACTGTAAAGTGAACTTAATTGTCTATCATTCAGACAACCAAACGGTTTTTCAAAAAAATAATGTGATGAAAACTAAGTTGCACATAATGTAGCAGGCAAACAGTAATGCTTGGGTCACAAGACAGTTCTTCAATGAATGGGTACACAAGGTTGTTGCCCGGCAACCCCAATACTTTAGCCTATGGACAAACAAATCATTTCCAACTTCAAGAACCTATATACTGAATGCCTCATCGAGAAGTGTTTTCAAGTGACCAATGACACATAGTTAACACTTAGGGAACTTTGGAAAGATCACTTTTCCAATTTGAATTGTGTTAGTCTCATTGACAGTGGTTTGAGTCAAGTGACTTGCCAGACCTTGAATTCGCCATGGAGAAAACTTTGGCCACAGACAGATCCAGACACTGCTGTTACTAAATTTGGCCTCATCCACTCCCCAAGAGGCATTGCATCAGGAAGAGCATCAAGTGTAAAAACTATGCCAAACAAATATGAGCATTCATCTGAGATGACATGCTGTGGGGACCCCTTACAGGACTAGCAGAAAGAAAGTTGTTGTTGACGACATTGTGTCCTTGGGAAAAGCTAAAGCTAAAGATGGACAATGAAGTCGCACTCACAATTACACTTAGAGGCAATTTAAAGCATTCAATTAGTGGATGTTTTTGGAATGTGGAAGGGAACTGGAGTCCCTGGAGAAAGCTAGCGCGGGAACTGGGAGAACATGCAATACACTGGAGGGCCAGGATTTGAACCCTGGTCTTCAGAACTGTGAGGCCAATGCTCTAAAGCTGTACCACCATGCCATGTCTGTGTGCGTGTATTTAAGTGCAAGGAGCTGGCAAAGGACAGATTGAGACACGACGCAATATATACAGTAATCTCACAGTACCATACTTTTCCAATATTGTGGTAAAGGTCAGTGAATTGCAGGAAGACACAGGGTATTGCAGGAAGGTGAAAGCATGACTACCAAAATATTTTTGATAGCCGAGTCCTCCTCCATAGGCTTTAGTAATTTCTTTGTGTTTTCCCCCAGTTCATTTTTTGTGTGTGAAAGACATCTTCAAATCATACAGGGTGTCCCCAAAAATGTATATACGCTTGAAATAATGATATTTGTAAATTCTTTTACATGTTAAAAATATTGAATTATAATAAACATCAAGTTTACAAATATTTAAAGTGTGTATACATTTTTGGGGACACTTTATATATTACCATTCATTTCTAGCCCCATTTATCCGATGTATACCCTGCATTCAAAACATTATTATTGCTACAGAAATTGCAGACAGACAATAAAATAATTTTTTGGGGTTTTTTTCTTTTGTAATTTTCTAAAAAAAAAAGGTTTTTCTAAAACATATACATTCAGTATTTGAACTAGAGTTCATAGCACTAGCATGTGTTAGGTGTCACATGGAGGATAAGAGTCTGTATCCCGTCCCATAGTGGAGTAATACAACAAAGCCATGAATTTTGTTTACATCTAATCTATTAAAATATAATAGCAATTAAATATATAACACTCACAGCTGTAAAAATTAGGTTGACTTGGATTCATTTGGCACATTCCAGAAAGGTAATTTCAGTCTAGGATCCGATTGGGGAGGTAAGCTAAAGACTGGTTAACAATATATATATGTATTAAAATCAATCTCAAAAATGAGTCTAAATAGTGAAGAGTTGGCCTAGTCAGTGAAGATATGATCTTTTCTTGTGGTCTTTGTTCACATACAAGCTGGACCATTTGCAGCACCTGGGATGTAAGATGGCTTTTTGCCTCAACCCTAAACTCAGTGTGTTACAGTAATCTATTCTTGTTGAGATAAAAGCAAGGAGAGCCTGATTAATATCAGACTGGAAAAGAACAGCCATGTTTGTAGAAAAGCACCTACTATATGTTGATAACTCTGTTGCAGATGTCATTTCTGTTTGAAACATATGCAATCTGTAGGCCAGTCCCAAGCCCGGATAAATGCAGAGGGTTGCGTCAGGAAGGGCATCTGGCGTAAAACTGTGCCAAACAAATATGAACGTTCATCTAAAGAATCCCATACCGGATCGGTCGTAGCCTGGGTTAACATAGCCCCCCCCCCCCCCCCCCCCCACACTGCTAACCTGCAGGGCATCGGTGGAAATTCAGCTACTATGGGTCGAAGACAAAGAAGAGGAGGAAACCGGATCCGTTATCAGAAGAAAAACAGGAATGCACGGAGCCTAAAACTGACTGTAGGGACTTTGAATGTTGGGACTATGACAGGAAAAGCTCAGGAGTTGGTTGACATGATGATTAAGAGAGAGGTTGATATACTGTGCATCCATGAGAGCAGAAGGAAAGGTAGTAAGGCTAGAAGTTTAGGAGCAGGGTTTGAATTATTCTACCACGGAGTAGATGGGAAGAGAAATAGAGTAGGGGTTATTTTAAAGGAAGAGCTACATAAGAATGTCTTGGAGGTGAAAAGAGTATCTGATCGAGTGATGAGACTAAAATTTGAAATTGAGGGTGTTATGTATAATGTGGTTAGCGGCTATGCCCCACGAGTCGTATGTGACCTAGAGTTGAAAGAGAAATTTTGGAAGGAACTAGATGAAGTAGTTCTGAGCATCCCAGACAGCGAGAGAGTTGTGATTGGTGCAGATTGTAATGGACATATTGGTAAAGGAAACAGGGGCGATGAACAACTGATGGGTAAGTACGGCATCCAGGAAAGAAACTTTGAGGGACGGATTGTGGTGGACTTTGCAAAAAGGATGGACATGGCTGTAGTGAACACTTATTCCAAGAAGAGGGTGGAAAATATAGTGACCTACAAGAGCCGAGGTAGAACCACGCAAGTGGATTATATTTTGTGCAGACGTAATCTGAAGGAGATTACTGACTGTAAAATTGTGGTAGGGGAGAGTGTAACTCGACAGCATAGGATGGTGGTGTGTAGGATGACTCTGGTTTTGGGTAGAAAGATTAAGAAGACAAAGGTAGAGCAGAGTACCATGTGGTGGAAGTTGAGAAAGGAAGAATGTTGTCCGGCCTTTCAGAAAGAGGTGAGACAGGCTCTCGATGGACAGCAGAAATTCCCGGAAGACTGGACTAGTACAGCCAAGTTAATCAGAGAGACAGACAGGAGAGTACTTGGTGTGTCTTCTGGTAGGAAAGGGGAGAAGGAGACTTAGTGGTGTAACCCCAAAATACAGGGAGTCATACAAGGAAAGAGATAAGCAAAGAAGAAGTGGGACACTGAGAAGACTGAGGAGAGGTGAATGGAGTACATTGAGATGCGACGTAGGGCAAAGGTAGATGTGGCAAAGGCTAAACAAGAGGCATATGAAGACATGTACACCAGGTTGGACACGAAAGAAGAAGAAAATGATCTCTACAGGTTTGCCAGACAGAGGGATACAGATGGGAAGGATGTGCAGCAGGTAAGGGTGATTAAGGATAGAGGTGGAAATGTGTTGACTGGTGCCAGTAGTGTGGTAAATAGATGGAAAGAATACTTTGAGAAGTTGATGAATGAAGAAAATGAGAGAGAAGGAAGAGTTGAAGAGGCAAGTGTGAAGGACCAGGAAGTGGCAATGATTACTAAGGGGGAAGTCAGAAAGGCACTACAAAGGATGAAAAATGGAAAGGCAGTTGGTCCTGATGACATACCGGTAGAGGTATGGAAGCAATTTGGAGAGATGGCTGTGGAGTTTTTGACCAACTTATTCAACAGAATACTAGCGGGCGAAAAGATGCCTGAAGAATGGAGGAAAAGTGTTCTAGTTCCAATTTTTAAGAACAAAGGGGATGTTCAGAGCTGTGGGAACTATAGAGTTGATGACCCGCGCAATTAAGTTATGGGAAAAAGTAGTGGAGGCTAGACTCAGGACAGAAGTAAGTATCTGCGAGCAACAGTATTGTTTCATGCCTAGAAAGAGTACCACAGATGCATTATTTGCCTTGAGGATTGTAGTGGAAAAGTACAGAGAAGGTCAGCAGGAGTTACATTCTGTCTTTGTGGATCTAGAGAAAGCCTATGACAGACTACCAAGAGAGGAACTGTGGTACTGCATGCGTAAGTCTGGTGTGGCAGAGAAGTATGTTAAAATAGTACAGGACATGTATGATGGCAGCAGAACAATGGTGAGGTGTGCCTTAGGTGTGACAGAAGAATTTAAAGTGGAGGTGTGACTGCATCAGGGATCAGCTCTGAGCCCCTTCCTGTTTGCAGTGGTAATGGATAGGCTGACAGATGAGGTTAGACTGGAATCCCCTTGGACCATGATGTTCGCAGATGATATTGTGATATGCAGTGAAAGCAGGGAGCATGCAGAGGAACAATTAGAAAGATCGAGAATGCACTGGAAAGGAGAGTAATGAAGATTAGCCGAAGTAAAACAAAATATATGTGCGTGAATGACAAAGGTGGAGAGGGAAGAGTGAGGCTACAGGGAGAAGAGATAGCGAGGGTGGAGGACTTCAAATATACAGGGTCAACAATCCAGAGCGATGGTGAGTGTGGTAAGGAAGTGAAGAAACAGGTCCAAGCAGGTTGGAATAGCTAGTGGAAGGTGTCTGCTGTGTTACTTGACAGAAGAGTCTCTGCTCGGATGAAGGGCAAAGTTTACAAAATAGTGGTGAGGCCGGCCATGATGTACGGATTAGAGACGGTGGCACTGAAGAAACAACAGGAAGCAGAACTGGAGGTAGCAGAAATGAAGATGTTGAGGTTCTCGCTCAGAGTGAGCAGGTTGGATAGAATTAGAAATGAGCTCATTAGAGGGACAGCCAAAGTTGGATATTTTGGAGACAAGATTCGAGAGAGCAGACTTCTGCCAGGCAAAAGAGCGAGAGGAAGACCAAAGAGAAGGTTTATGGATGTGGTGAGGGAAGACATGAGGGTAGTTGGGGTTGGAGAGGAAGATGCAGGAGATAGGCTAAGATGGAAAAAGATGACATGCTGTGGTGACCCCTAATGGGACAAACTGAAAGGAAAAGAAGTATGTTTATTACACATTTGACGCTACCTCAGGTTACACTTGTCACTCCAAGCAGTCATTTCAGACACCCACATTCATAGACTCAGGCTCAGATGCCATAAATCAGGATCTCATCTTAGGTAGTCCATGGTTGAGGCTGCTCAATACCCATATGGACTCGTCTTCGATGCAAATCAAGTCTTATGGCGCAAATTGCAATCAGGCCCCTTCATGTCACGGAGTGCAGGAGTCACAGATACTGTGGACGGAAGGTCACAGACCCCAATGGATGATCCAGATCCGTCTCTCGTGCCCTCGTGTTATCACGTTCTGAAGGAGGTGTTCTCCAAGGCCAAGACCAAATCTCTTCCTCCACTCAGACCCTATGACTGCACCAGTAACTTGCTGGGAGACTGTTTTGTCTTTCATGCCCAGAATACCAAGACAAAGCATTATGTGGAGGAGTCACTGGCAGCTGGAGACATTCGGCCTTTGTCATCCACGGCAGAGGCGGGATTCTTTTTCGTGGAGAAAAAAATACAACATCCTGCAACTCTGCATTGTCTATCAAAGAATCAACAGCATAACCATTAAAAACAGGTACACTCTTGTTTTATTGAAAGGATCGGTGCTGGTCGGCGCTCAGGAGACAAAGATGACACTCAACAAAAGACCAACGTTCCCAAATGCTATTTAGCCTCAATAACTGGCATATTTATTTCGACCAAATGCAAGTTCTCAAAACACGGTTGACATTGCGTGAAATCAATCATATGAGCCTCTTACCTATGCCGAGAAGGTGGAGAGCCGTCACCCAGGTAGAGGTCCGCTTTGTCAACCAGCTGGGCGTTCGTACGAAACCCGCAGCAGACTCTACCTGTTTGTGCTCTGCATCTCTCTATTATACTTTTCAGTTCTGTGCGAGAGAAAGGGCGGGTGGCCTACCCGTCCCACCTGGCGCCGCAACAATTGTAGCCAATTTACATTTGACACCTAAGTGTGTCCTTCAGGCTCTGAGAAACATAACAATCAAGATATCCCATAACAATGGTCGTCTTTGAACCAGATAACAAGTGAGTGTGAAACGGTCTAGACGTCTTGACTAGAAAAACAAGTGAGATAACAATCAAGATATCCCACAACAATGTTGTCTTTGAACCAGATAAAACAAATGAGATACAATACAATGTTGTCTTTGAACCAGATAAAACAAGTGAGATACAATACATTCGGGTATTCAACGGTTATGGGAAGCATCACTAATTAACACTCCTTTCAACTCTCCTCCTCATTTCCACCACCTTTGAGCTCCTGGAGACAGCCAAGCGAGTCACTAAATTGGAGTTGAGAAATGTGTATCACCTTGTACAATTACAGAGGAGGATGAGTCGAAAACAGCATTCAGTATGCCCACCAAACATTATGAATACTTGGTGATGCCTTTTGGGTTCATAAATACCCCAGCGGTGTTTCAAAACTTTTTCAACCATGCATTACACGTTGTGCTTAATGTTTATGCTTTCGTGTATCTAGATGACATTAATCTTTTCCTTGGATAAAATGACCGATGTAGGATATGTTCGAGCTGTGTTGTAGCGGATACTGCTTAATAACCTTCAGGTTAAGGCAGAGAAATACGAGTTTCATCATCCGTCCGTGTTGTTTCTGGGGTTCCTGTTGGCAGCGGGGGTGATCCGAATGGATGCCCTCAACATATAAGCAGTGTCCATCTGGCCTACTCCCACATCTTGTAGAGGTTCAGAGGTTTTTAGGGTTTGGCATGTTTTGCTGTAAGTTCATTAGGAACTTTAGCCTCGCCCTTGCTACACAAGCCGTTTACCTTGGACCCAGCCTGTGAGCTTGCCTTTCAAAAGTTAAAGACGTTCTTCATCTCAGCCTCTATCCTTGCCATATCAGATCCTAAACCTCAGTTTGTAGTTGAGGCTGACGCACCAGATTCCAGTGGAGTCTCCCAAGAATCTTTCTGGGCGAAAGAGCGTTGAGCAGACAGCCGCAGATGTGACAGATGCCAGGAGGGTGACTGACTCGTGAAGGAATGGAGGTCCCATGGCTTCCTGATGATGATGTCCTTCTTCAGGATCAGGTTTAAAATTACATCAAACTGCAAGGCCACCTGCCTCATCATGGTTTCCTCCTGCCCGGTGAGCTTCTTCAGATGATGGTGGAAGGCACCAAGCTGTTGTTGTGTTGCCCCTGAGCCTGTGGGGCTTTGTACATAGGGTCCGAATCTCCTGGGTCCACGTTGTGGCCAGTCCATTCTGTTATGAACAGAACAAAGGGTTAGACAAAGGGTTGGACACAAAATGCACAACTTTGGAGATAAGGTACTTTAAATCCATTTGCAGTTTGTACACAGGCAGGCAATCCAAAAAGGCCAAGGTGGCAAAATTGTGAGGCAAAAAGGCACAGTCAAAAATAAGGCGGGGTCTAGCTTGTGAGAAGTCATTGATGTGGAACAAGATAATGCTGGTATGTGATGGCGAGGTACAACGAACTGGCAAAGGACCGAGTGAGCTATGAGGCAATATATTTATGGAGTGTTCAAGGTAAACAAGGCACAGGTGGGGAGGCTACTCTCAGGAGCAGGTGCTTATGAGGCATCGGGGATTACCACACCCTTGACAGTACACCCCATGGAGCCCCAGGAGCCGCAAGATGGAAATCCCTAATGAGTGAGGGGTGGATGATGAACCGAAACGGAAGTAGTAGTGTATTCCATCAAGGTCCAGATCCTTATGGGAGAATGGGGGTGGGATCACGTGGTGTTTAGGATTTTTTTTTTCTAAACAGACTTTCAGAGCAACTCAAAGATGAGTTTGCTGCCAAGGATTAGCTCTCCTTTCTTGAGGCTCTCGTAGCACTCACCATCCCCCTAGAACACATATTATGTGAGAGAGCATGAAAGAGGCTGGTTTGAGCACGCAAACACCTCCACCGTGAGAGCTGCACCGGCATGATGCATTTGCCTTTTGGCATCATCAGCCTGCCCCCTTCTTAAGCTAACACCATCATTTTCACCATTGTTGATCGTTTTTCTAAATATGTCCTTTGGATACCTCCTCCCAAGTTACCCTCTGCTCTTGAAACTCATAACTTCTTTGTACATCATGTTTTCAAACTCACAGAAACCCCATGTTTTCTCCAATCGAATCATTTCTGGTCTGGAAAGGATTTTGTAAAGCAGTGAGTGCAACAACCAGTTTGTCTTCAGGGCACCCTTTACTGACCAATGGCTAGTCAGAGCAGGCAAACCAATCCCGAGAGTCAGCCCTTCATTTGGTTGCCCCATGCAACCCCACTTCTTCACGGTGCTATATGAGGGGGGCACGTGTGACTATGGGAACATGCTTTTTTTTTTTTGCTGTACTATACGGAAGTACGGAAGCGTATTGCGGTCATAAAAAAAAAAAAAATCCTGTTTTTTGGGCTATTTTTTCTGCTTTTCAGACTAATATTTTTCCCTCTGTTTTCAGACTATTTTTTTCAGTTTCCGTCATTATTTATTGATTTTATTTTTCACAATCAAATTGTGTAATAAATCGATCAAAAAATTTTACCGTTTAAACAAGGATTTTTTTTTTATTTCAGGAAAATTTATGTGGTGAAAATTTTTTCTGTTACAGACTAAACAACAATGTTGAAGTTATTCTTTGTTGTATGTTGAAGTATATTTCTTTCTCATTTATTTATTATCTTTAATGTTGGTGAGGATAGAATGTTATGCAGAGCTTTACACACAACAATTTTATAGACAAGTGACAAAATTTGTGGTCCCGGCGGAGAGTGGGGCGCGAATTGTTTGATTGTTGGGGGAGCACTGTGTTAATCTAAAATATTATGTTGTTATTTTACAGAAAAAGAAGGTGTAATTACATCAGTTGACCACATTGTAATGATGGGCAAACGAAAAGTAATCAGTTTTGGCTAGAAATAGATTATACTTCTACCATTTCTGCATTAACTTCCTCATTTTTGTACACTGGTCACTACATCAGCCAGAAATAGTATTTAGCCACCCATCCATCCATCCATCCATCCATCCATTTTCTTAGTCGTTTATCCTATCAAGAGTCGCAGAAGTGCTGGAGCCAACCCAGCTGCCAACGGGTACACCCAGAAATGGTTGCCAGCCAATCGCAGGGGCATAGAAACAAACAGCCGCACTCACAATCACACCTAAGGGAAATTTAGAGTGTCCAATTAATGTTGCAAGTTTTGGGCATATGGGAGGAAACTGGAGTGCTTGGAGAAAACCTCCGCAGGCACGGGGAGAACATGCAAACTCCACACAGGCAGGGCTGGGATTGAACCCGGGTCCTCAGAACTTTGAGGCCATCTACTCCACTGTGCTGTATTGTCTTAATCAACTACATTTTGATGTACAAATTTCTCCAGATCATTTGACTTATTATTATTATTATTATTATTATTATTATTATTAGTAGTAGTAGTAGTAGTAGTAGTAGTAGTAGTAGTAGTAGTAGTAGTAGTAGTAGTCCTTTAAGAAAATTCTTTCTATTGTGATGAACTTTCGAGGGGAATCTCAAGCACCACTTTCATCACGATCCTGTGATTAACACCTTATAACAGCAGAGGCCACTGTTTCCAAATGAAAAGGTTACTTTTACAATCAGAGGGCTGATGAACACATACTGACAAGTATCCATCCATCCACCTACCAATCAACCTATTCATCCATGCATCTTTCTGTCTGTGCATCCACCCATCTGTCCTTCCATCCTTCCATCTGGCCATTATCCCGCTCTAACTCCTAAAAATCTGCAACTTCAATTTTGCCTTTTTCTGACAAAGGGAAACGTGTGAATCATTATGTCTTTCTCTTTTTTTCAGTTGGCATTGCAAAACAAGAAATTCATTGCGATATGATGGGTAAAACGGCTTCAAAAGTCAGAAAAATCATTTCTAGGAAGACTGCACTGTAATTCCTGGAGCACTCCATTCCTTAAAGGGACTCAATTACAATATGTTTGCATTTTTCCTTTTGTTTTTTATTTTTTGCTTTTCTCTGTGGTATGCAGTGCAGTCTTATGTTTGCAGTGCATAATCTGCCATTTTTTTTCACGGGCAGAAGGTTCTGGACCACCCCTGCAATAGGTGAAATCCGCAATGCAGTAACTACATTTTTAAAATGTGTTTACTTCTACATGTTCTGTGTGCTGTATAAACATCCCCAGGCTCTTGTTAATCTTCACCATACTCCTATTAACCTCAACGGTGGTCATAAATACGTTTTATTGTCATAATTGACCCCTCTGTGGATATTCCGCAATCCGCGTCACTGACCAATCAGAGGCCAGAGATCTGCATAGACCAAAGCCCGTTTTTGCTCCCGCCATTTTCTCTGACAACATTGAATGGTCCAGTATAGGTTTGGTTAGCGTTTTATCGCGTATTTGGGTTATTTAACAAAAAATATGGTTAAGAGGTGTAGTCACTGACTTTGTAATAGTGACGACAGGTATCCTGAAAGGCTAGTTGGTGGAGTTCGATTCGTACCCTTTCAAAAACCGAAGACCCAGTACGAAAAATGCCTTCGATGGGTCAAACTTTGTGGAAGACCGCATCATCAACTAAATCCATCTAATATCAACCGGAACACATGTTTGCACGAAGGTATCCCCTATATTTGATTTTCAATACATGTCTCGTATAAATGAATTCGAAGTTCTTCGCGAGCATAACACTGCTGCGTGTGAACAATTGACACACTTATTCTTTGTTGAGCGATATTTAGCGATGATCGGACTGCACAAACGTATCGATTTCTTGCTGGCTCGCGGCCGAAAGTTAACCAGACTGTGTTTGCATGAAGATATGCCCTAAATTTGATTTTTAATACACGTCTCGTATAAATGAATGAGACATTCTCCGCTAGCATAACATTGCTACGTGTGAATGATTGAATGAAATCAGAAGCATGGCGTCTCTCTCAGTTAAGAATGTATTGTATTTAGAATCTATAATATGTTGTTGATTTGAATGAAATCAGAAGCATGGAGTCTGTCTCAGTTCAGAATGTATTGTATTGTATTTGCCATTTTTACTGTTTGTCTTACGTCAGCGCACGTGGCGTGACGTCACTTCAGGAGGCGAGGTTAAGTGCCCTGTACGGAGGGGTCAATTGGATAACTGGACTCAAGAGTAGGCGGAGCCTGAGAGGTTGTGATTAACATGCAACAACATGCAAGTGGTAATGAGGGGTGTTTGGTAAGGAAGGTTCTGGAAAGAGAGAGAGAGAGAAAGAAAGAAAGTGAGAGAGAAAGAGGGACAGAAAGAAAGAGAGAGAGAGAGAGAGAGAGAGAGAAAGAGACAAAGAGAGAGGAAGGGTGCAAAGTGCCACTCAGGCTCCAACAGTAGAATTGCAGAATGATTCATGACATTATCGCCTTATAAACAGATGCCTCTTGGCATCATGCCAGGCTTCCCTAGGTGAGTTGCATAAAAGTTCAATTGCAGGGAGTCATCAAGGATAAACTCTTGGAAATTCAGGAATGCTCCTACGGCCCATACCAACTCCCAGTGCACCAGGAAAATCCCTCACCCTGGGCCTCAGGCAATGATGCACGAAAGCTTGAAGTCCAAATGGTTGTCGATAACACGGGAGGTCAGAGTTGGTACGGCCAAAGGGCTCAGGGCCCAATTGGAGATAGGCTTAAGCAAAGACACATGGAAGGTTGGATGAATTTTTGCCAGGTCTATGAAAAAAACATGGAAAATCAATGGGAAATCCACTTGGACCCTTCACATCTGAGTCACCACCTCTTTCAGCACCCTTGAACAATGCAAACTAAAACATTCCAACGGTGTCTTCCCTCTTGTCATTAACTTCTTAAAGGGCTACTGTCATGAAATGGATGATATTTAGTATGTTATTAATGAAAAAAAAGGCAGCCAATATGGGCCCATGCATTTTTTCACCACTAAACATGATTTTGACGTATACAGCTTTTTTGTAACTCCCGCCATGAAAATCCTCTCGAGGGATTTGTTTTTGAGAAGAAGCAGGAAGTGACGTAAAGGACAGAAGCACCCCCAAGTGGACTTGTTTTTTTCCATTAGTTTTACCTAAGGTAGCTCGTTGTTCCTTCGTGTTAGCCAAAATGCTGGCTCGTTGCATTGCTGGACATTGCTTGAACACTCGGGAGAATTTACCCTTCATAAGTTTCCAAGAGACCCGGTCTGCCGTGAAAAATCGCATTGCACGAGTGCAGAGGACAAGAGCTTCATGGGTTCCAAATAACAGGTGTGTACACAGCTACTAAAAAAAAATAATAGTTTGGGGCGGACCACGTAATCGGTCTCTCATAACGTAAGAAAAGATCCGCGTATGAAATATGTCGATGTGCGCGTCGGATGACGTCGGGCTGCTGCGTTGCTTCGCTAGCGAAGGCTGCACTTCGGGCTCGCAGACTACAGTGGCTCAGAAGAACCCACCCAAGAATGCCTCACTCAGCCCTGTGCGCGCAGTAAAGCGCCCCGGTTCGACGGTGTTGTTCATCGCCTACTGCGGCGGCTATGAACAACCCTGTAAAGCAGCACGGCTCGGCTCCATTATAAGCCACCACGGCGCCGAAAATGAGCCACATCGGCTGAGGCGCCGCGTTTGGCGGTCACGGGTTCTGCGAAGGCTGCGGGTCGGGCTTTGCGGATGGTGGCGGCTTTGAAGAACCCAGCCGAGAATGCCTCACTCAGCCGCGTGCGCGTAGTAAAGCATCCCGGCTCGACGGTGTTGTTCATCGCGTACTGCGGCAGCTATGAACAACCCCTAAAGCAGCACGGCTCGACTGCGTCCTAAGCAACCTCGGCGCCGAAAATGAACCAAACCGGCCGGCTGCGATGGGCCGCGATGGCTCATCTCTGCCGCGGAAGTGGATCGGACGGGGATGCAGTTTGGCCGTGATCGTGTATCATCTGAATATGGCTCGAAACAATAGTGTAATATTGCTCGAAGGGCTCAAAACAAGTGTAATATTGCCCCAGTAACTTCACTTGATTGTGTGGTGTTCTCCTTTTCGAAAGGAGCTTCCGTGTCAGAAGGGGCGTGTTCGTCTCCCATAGTAGGGTGCACCGCATGTTTTCATTGGCGAATGTCCGGGTGACGTCATGGACAGAGGATCCAGCCAATATGGCGACCACTTGGATGTCGTCGAATGACACTTCTGCAACTTTGCGCATGGATGACGTGCTCTCCGCTCACATTTATTTTTTCGTATAGACATTGAAGTGAATAATGTTATATGTATGTTTCATTACAATATCTATTTTAGAATGTTTATAGGGATGACACTTTGGCATTAAACAGTTAACCTACAATTTCAATAGAACATACTGACAATTTTGTTTTGAGATTGTTGTCATATGACTCAGTCGGGCCAGTTATATATTATTGGTGCACTGATGTAGTAGTCTCGACACTCTACACTTTTGTATTCCTGTTTTTTTTTTTTACCAATACTGACCACTCATGTGCTCGAGAAGTTCTCTCTCTGCACCATTTGTGTGGCACATGGCGTTTGGACATTAATAACATGTACAGTTAGAAACATTATTATTTTTGGCCCACCCACTACACAACACACAACATTTTTTAAAAAAATATTTAACCCTCAAATTCAACTCTTGTGTGACTGGACATGTATAACATTTGCTTCGTTTAAGTGTTCGTTCTTATAGTAACAGTAATTTGCCAGCGGAGGGCGCTGTGTTGCAGCCACCAGCCGATGCCTCCCAGCTTACTCGCAGAAGAAGCTGCAGTACATTGAAACGTATCGCGTGTGAAAACTGTTAGCGGATGCTATTTATGTGCTTTGAGCTAATTGTGTTTTCTGTGCTGTTTCCAGGTAAGATACACGGGAGTGGGGCGGGGACAGCAATGCATCTCAAACGCTCAAACACGTTAATTGAACATGATAAAGCCCATGCTGAAAAAAAAAAAAACTATAGGACAGGAAAAGAGTGTGAAACTTCCTGTTGCTTCACAATAAGAGCCAAAGATCGGCAAGAGTGTTTGAGTGATTTTTATGTTTAATCCAGCTGTATTATTGTCAACGTTCAACGTGTCATATTGGATTCCATAAGCATTTCTTTCATGTTATTGAACACCGGATTTAGAATAGAACTCACTTATAAGAAATATTGTTTCAAAGAGTTTTGTCCAATACATTTCTGAGAACTGTTAGCGAATGCTATTTATGTGCTGTGAGCTAAACGTGTATTCTGTGCTTTTTACAGAAATAAAATAACTTTAATATGCTGCACAAAGAATTGGGTGACTCCATTCCTTAAAGTGTAACATTTGCAGAATTGACACTGTTTCAGATTACTCCACTTTAAAGGTCAATTGTCATCCCTATAAACATTCTGAAATAGATATTGTGATGAAAAATACATAACAATATTCACTTCAATGTCAATACGAAAAAATAAATTTGAGCGGAGAACGCGTCATCCATGCGCAAAGTTGCAGAAGTGTCATTCAACGACATCCAAGTAGCGTGTCTGTCTCCATGTGCCCTGGGATATGCAGGCGACCAGTTCACGGTGTACCCTGTCTCTTGCCTAAAGATAGCTGGTAAAGGCCCCAGTGACCCTTGTGAGCATAAGCAGCTCAGAAAATGGATGGATGTATATATATATCTTCTTCTTCTTTTCCTTTCGGCTTGTCCCGTTAGGGGTCGCCACAGCATGTCATCTTTTGCCATCTTAGCCTATCTCCTGCATCTTCCTCTCTAACCCCAACTGCCCTCATGTCTTCCCTCACCACATCCATAAACCTTCTCTTTGGTCTTCCTCTCGCTCTTTTGCCTGGGAGCTCCATCCTCAGCATCCTTCTACCAATATACTCACTCTCTCGCCTCTGAACATGTCCAAACCATCGAAGTCTGCTCTCTCGAATCTTGTCTCCAAAACATCCAGCTTTGGCTGTCCCTCTAATGAGCTCATTTCTAATCCTATCCAACCTGGTCACTCCGAGCGAGAACCTCAACATCTTCATTTCTGCCACCTCCAGTTCAGCTTCCTGTTGTTTCTTCAGTGCCACCGTCTCTAATCCGTACATCATGGCCGGCCTCACCACTGTTTTGTAAACTTTGCCCTTCATCCTAGCAGACACTCTTCTGTCACATAACAGACCAGACACCTTTCGCCAGCTGTTCCAACCTGCTTGGACCCGTTTCTTCACTTCCTGACCACACTCTCCATTGCTCTGTATTGTTGACCCCAAGTATTTGAAGTCGTCCACCCTCGCTATCTCTTCTCCCTGTAGCCTCACTCTTCGCCCTCCACTTTTCTCATTCACGCACATATATTCTGTTTTACTTCGGCTAATCTTCATTCCTCTCCTTTCCAGTGCATGTCTCCATCTTTCTAATTGTTCCTCTGCATGCTCCCTGCTTTCATTGCATATCACAATATCATCTGCGAACATCATGGTCCAAGGGGATTCCAGTCTAACCTCATCTGTCAGCCTATCCATTACCACTGCAAACAGGAAGGGGCTCAGAGCTGATCCCTGATGCAGTCCCACCTCCACCTTAAATTCCTCTGTCACACCTAAGGCACACCTCACCATTGTTCTGCTGCCATCATACATGTCCTGTACTAGTTTAACATACTTCTCTGCCACACCAGACTTACGCATGCAGTACCACAGTTCTTCTCTTGGTACTCTGTCATAGGCTTTCTCTAGATCCACAAAGACACAATGTAGCTCCTTCTGACCTTCTCTGTACTTTTCCACGAGCATCCTCAAGGCAAATAATCCATCTGTGGTACTCTTTCTAGGCATGAAACCATACTGTTGCTCGCAGATACTTACTTCTGTCCTGAGTCTAGCCTCCACTACTCTTTCCCATAACTTCATTGTGTGGCTCATCAACTTTATTCCTCTATAGTTCCCACAGCTCTGAACATCCCCTTTGTTCTTAAAAATGGGAACTAGAACACTTTTCCTCCATTCTTCAGGCATCTTTTCGCCCGCTAGTATTCTGTTGAATAAGTTGGTCAAAAACTCCACAGCCATCTCTCCAAATTGCTTCCATACCTCTACCGGTATGTCATCAGGACCAACTGCCTTCCCATTTTTCATCCTTTGTAATGCCTTTCTGACTTCCCCCTTAGTAATCATTTCCACTTCCTGGTCCTTCACTCTTGCCTCTTCAACTCTTCCTTCTCTCTCATTTTCTTCATTCATCAACTTCTCAAAGTATTCTTTCCATCTATTTAGCACACTACCGGCACCAGTCAACACATTTCCATCTCTATCCTTAATCACCCTGACGTGCTGCACATCCTTCCCATCTCTATCCCTCTGTCTGGCCAACCTGTAGAGATCCTTTCCTCCTTCTTTCGTGTCCAACCTGGTGTACATGTCTTCATATGCCTCTTGTTTAGCCTTTGCCACCTCTACCTTTGCCCTACGTCGCATCTCGATGTACTCCTTTCGCGTCTCCTCAGTCCTCTCAGTATCCCACTTCTTCTTCGCTAATCTCTTTCCTTGTATGACTCCCTGTATTTTGGGGTTCCACCACCAAGTCTCCTTCTCCCCTTTCCTACCAGAAGACACACCAAGTACTCTCCTGCCTGTCTCTCTGATCACCTTGGCTGTCGTCGTCCAGTCTTCCGGGAGCTTCGGTTGTCCATCGAGAGCCTGTCTCACCTCTTTCCGGAAGGCCGCACAACATTCTTCCTTTCTCAGCTTCCACCACATGGTTCTCTGCTCTACCTTTGTCTTCTTAATCTTCCTACCCACCACCAGAATCATCCTACATACTACCATCCTATGCTGTCGAGCTACACTCTCCCCTACCACTACTTTACAGTCAGTAACCTCCTTCAGATTACATCGTCTGCACAAAATATAATCTACCTGCGTGGTTCTACCTCCGCTCTTGTAGGTCACTATATGTTCCTCCCTCTTCTGGAAATAAGTGTTCACTACAGCCATCTCCATCCTTTTTGCAAAGTCCACCACCATCTGCCCTTCAAAGTTCCTTTCCTGGATGCCGTACTTACCCATCACTTCTTCATCGCCCCTGTTTCCTTTACCAATATGTCCATTACAATCTGCACCAATCACAACTCTCTCGCTGTCTGGGATGCTCAGAACTACTTCATCTAGTTCCTTCCAGAATTTCTCTTTCAACTCTAGGTCACATCCTACCTGTGGTGCATAGCCGCTAACCACATTATACATAACACCCTCAATTTCAAATTTTAGTCTCATCACTCGATCTGATACTCTTTTCACCTCCAAGACATTCTTAGCCAGCTCTTCCTTTAAAATAACCCTACTCCATTTCTCTTCCCATCTACTCCGTGGTAGAATAATTTAAACCCTGCTCCCAAACTTCTAGCCTTACTACCTTTCCACCTGCTCTCTTGGATGCACAGAATATCAACCTTTCTCCTAATCATCATGTCAACCAACTCCTGTGCTTTTCCTGTCATAGTCCCAACATTCAAAGTCCCTACACTCAGTTGTAGGCTCTGTGCATTCCTCTTTTTTTTTGTATATATATATATATATATATATATATATATGCTTGCCTTGGACTCTGCGCTTTACTATTTGACCTGGGTCAGTCAATTGCAGAGCTCTACTGCGTTTATATTCCATAAGCATTTCTTTCATGTATCCAGGACCTAAACCATTTCGTGAATTATAGGCCAGTAGCAAAACTTTAAAATCTATTCTAAAGATGAATGAAACCCAGTGTAAGGACTTTAGAATTGGAGATATATTCTCTGACCTCTTTCTTCAGGTCAGGACCCGAGCTGCAGGATTTTGAATGAGCTGCAGCTGTTTAATGCTCTTTTTGGGGAGTCCAGTAAGAAGACCATGGATAACCTTTTGTGGTGTGCTTGACACGTACAAGCCTTCACTCCTGATATGCTCTTCAGGTGGTCAAAGGGAGTTTTGTGATTGATTATGACTGTTGAAAGTCAGGTCAGAAAACCAATGTACTCGAGAACAGCAATTATTTTTTCTTTATTGCCAAAAACAATTATCTCAGTTTTGTTGTGGTTTAGTTGAAGGAAATTTTGGCTCACCCAGTTATGTATCTGTTTTAGACAGTGGAACAACACCTCAATCGAACTGTAGTCACCTGGAGACACTGCTAGATATAACTGTATTTCATCTGCATAGATATGATAGTCAAAATTAAAGAAGTCAAAAGAATTTGTCTCAAGGGTGGCATATGCAGGCTGAACAGGAGGGGTCCATGACCCATGAGGCACTCCATATGTCATTGCCATTCATTGAGATTGAGCACTTCCAATGGTTACAAAGTAGCTCCTTTCCTCATGGCAGGACCTAAACCATTAAGGACTGTTCCATTTAGCTTAGCCCCACCCACGTTTCCAACCTATTCAGCAGAATATTATGAGGTACTGTATCAAAAGCTGCACTGAGATCCAACAAGACCAAAATTGTCACCTTTCCTGAATCAGTATTCAATCTTATATCATTTAGCACTTTGAAAAGAATAGATTTTGCTCTGTGATGAGTTCGAAAACCCGATTGAAATTTGTCAAAAGGTCAACTTAAATTCAAGAAATTGCTGAGTTGATGAAAATAATTCTCAACCATCTTGGCTGTGAAAGGGAGATTTGAGATGGGTCTATAGCTTGCTAAGATTGAAGCGTCCAGTGTTCTGTTTTTTAGAAAAGGCTGAACAGCAGCTACTTTAGGAAACTCGCCAGACTGAAGTGAGCAGTTGATTATTTGTTGCAAATAAGCTAGCAATGACTTCACAATAGGTTTGAAAAAGTCAGATGGATTTTAGTTGAGACAGCTCATCACTGTTGTTAATAGGAAGTGATCGGCATATCGTCTAAATATGGCTCAAAACTATATGGTAAATTGGCCACGGTCGCTTCACTCAATTCTGAGATATTCTCTTCCTCAAAAAGAGCTTCAGTGTCAGAACGGGCATCAGAAAAATCCACAAATTGCTCTTGTTCATCTACCATAGCATTTGGCACAGCGTGTTTTCTTTGGCAACCACCCCAGTGAGACATGTGCAAATGATGTCACAGACAATTTGGTCATCAAAGGGATGTCGAGTCACACTTTCGCTACTTTGCACTTTAATAAAACACCCTAACCTAACCCTTTTTCCGACTCGTATTATCATTAAAGTGAATAATATTATGTGTAGTTTTGCTAACAATAACTATTTTAAAATGTATATTTTGGTGTCAGTGGCACTTTGTCGATTGAATTTCAACGTCCTTTGAGATGACCAGGGCTAAGATGTGACCTTGAGTGTGAATTGGGCTCTTAATATGTTGAGAGAGGTCAAACATGTCTAGTATGGCAGAAAGTTATTTGGATGTTTTTTCCAAGTTATTGTCAACGTGAATGTTAAAGTCTCCTGTTTGGTTAAAATTCCTGTACTTGGTAAAAATAACTGTCAGAAATTCTAAACAAATACTCCATAAATTTTCTATTGTATTTTTGAGGTCTATAAATTATTAAAACAATTACATTTGGGTCACTTTTAACTAAAAAACACAGATATTTGAAAGAGCTAAAATCACCCAGTATAATTTCTTTACTTTGAAAAAATGATTTGAAAATAGCAATAAAATCACCCTTTTACTTTTGACACTTGTTCATAAAATTAAAATTTAATGGTGTTGCCTCACTTAATCCTATTTATATACTTTCTGTTAACTACATTTCATTTATTAACAAAAAGTCCAGATCATAGGTTGCAATAGTGCCATTAGTTAAAAAGGATTTGTGAAATGATTTTTAAAAGAGCTTGTCTAACGTTGATAACTGAAGACAATGGTTTGATAGATTGACATTTTATCCTCACAAAGTTAGTAGTTCAACTTTTTTTGTGCCATTTCCCTTTGACCAACTTTCTGTCCCTTGTAATTACAGGGAGGAAAAATGCCGATCTCCATCGGTGTCTGAATTATTCTGGAAAAGACTTGGCAAATGTATTCAACTAGTTGTGTGAGGTCTTTCGCAGAATTGAAGAAAAAAAAATTATGAGTTGAAAAATCTCGAGGGCTATACACGTATTATGCCCAAGATAGTCTGGCATTTGCCATCCTTGGTTCAAGAAGGAGCAAACTAGGGATGAAACCAATCTGTCTTTATGTGTGTACTGGGCCTTCGCTGAATAGTTTAAAAACATTTTCCATCATTAATGTGCTCTACAACCAAAACAAATATGAAACTAATTAAATAATTTTAAGAGAAGGGAATGGAAGTAAAAACGGGATAATGTGATCGCACAAGTATCCACATCCTCCTATAACGGGACGTAACTGTGTTCAGTATTCTAACTCCAATAGCCATCTTCCTCCTGCTACAATGACTACCGCCCATTTGCACTCACTCCCATTATTGAATTGCTTTGAGCGGCGAGTCATGGACCTCATGAAATCCTCCCTCCCCACCTCGCCGGACCCCTACTAGTTTGCATATCAATCAAACTGCTCCACCGATGATGCTATCTTAATTTATCTCCACTCAGCCCTCACCCACCTGGATACCAAAGACTCACATGTCAGCATGCTTTTCATCAATTACAGCTCAGTATTCAACACCATCAGCTCCGAGCACCTCATTCTCAAAGTAGACTGATTGGGACTCAACACCTCACTGTGCAACTGGCTGCTGGAGTTCCTGACAGGGAGACCCCAGGAAGTTTGGGTAGGCAGCAACACCTCCAACACCATCATGCTGAACACAGGGGCCACCCAAGGATGTATGCTGACCCCCCCCCCCCCCCACCTCTTCATTTTGTCCCTTCACTATTTTTACAGGTATGTCACACAGCGGGATAGATATGAGAAGGATGTGCAGCAAGTAAGAGTGACTAAAGATAGAGCTGAAAATGAGTTAACTGGTGCCAGTAGTATGCTAAAAAGATGGAAAGAGAAGTTGATGAATGAAGAAAATGAGAGAGAAGGAAGTGTAGAAGAAGCAAATGTGAAGGACTAGGAAGTGGCAGATTAGTAAGGAGAAAGTTAGATGGCCACTAAACAGGATGAAAAATGGAATGGCAGTTGGTTCTGATGACATACCTGTGGAGATATAGAAGCAATCTGGAGTGCCTGGGGAGTTTTTGACCAACTTATTCAACAGAATACTGGCGGGCAAGAAGGTGGCTGAAGAATGGAGGAAAGGTGTGTGAAAAGTGTTCCCATTTTTAAGAACAAAGGCAATTTACAGAGCTGTGGGAACTACAGAGGAATTAAGTTGATGACCCATACAAAGAAGTTATGGGAAAGAGTTGTGGAGACGAGACTCAGGACAGAAGTATCTGTGAGCAACAGTATGGTTTCATGCCTAGAAAGAGTACCACAGATGCATTATTTCCCTTGAGGATGCTAGTGGAAAAGTACAGAGAAGGTCAGAAGAAGCTACATTGTGTCTTTGTGGATCCAGAAAAAAATCTATGACAGAGTGCCAAGAAAGGAACTGTGGTGCTGCATGCGTAAGTCTGGTGTGGCAGAGAAATATATTAGAATAGTACAGGACATGTATGAGAGCAGCAGAAAAGCGGTGACGTGTGACAGAAGAATTTAAGGTGTAGGTGAGACACTTGTTATCAACTCTGAGCTCCTTCCTGTTTGCTGTGGTAATGGATAGGCTGAGAGATGATGTTCGACTGGAAGAGACTGTAGAGCAATTAGCTCAGATCCCTCTGCATGAATTCCATGGAATGTGGAAGATTAATCTCGTAATCAATAAATATTATAACCAATTATGATAAATCATGAGCAATTGTTAAAAACTGTTCTGTAATTAATAATGTAACCAATTATTATAGACTATTCTTTCATGGTGTTATTAATATCTAAATGTCAGATATCGAGCTGGCTTTTGGAACAGAATGAACGTGGAAAGGCCCCTCTGAAAAGACAATATTCAAGGGAGGGACCTGGTTTAAAGGTAACAGACAACAGGTAAGGGCTACTTAATTGGCCGCAGTAGCTAAAATAGAAGATATGTGAAAAAATCAGAATCAGCTTTATTGACCAAGTGTGTTAAAACACAAGGAATTTTTCTCCGGGAGTCGGTGCTGTCCTGGTACGACATACAGAACAGAGAACAACAAACCGACAAGAACAAAGAACAAGAGACATTTCTGTTTATAGGAACTATTCCTTATGAGTCATGCAAGATGTAAAATCTTCATTTAGAACAGGTAAGTGATCAGTGTGTCAACGTCCCACATTGTGTAAAGCTTGTAAAAAGTCCCTTTAACTGTTCGCGGTTCTCGTTACAGACCATTGCAATGAGACCGTTGTGCAAAGGGAGGAGGTTAAAGTGATGAATCGTGCGATAGTCTACAAAATATCTTAAAAATACTAATATTGATTGGACCAGCAGGATATGAGTGAGTGTCCCAACAATTACACAAGGCAGAAAATAGTAAATTTGCTGATCAAGAATTTAATGACTTAATTGCTAGAGGGGAAAAAATGCCTGCTAGTTTTGATTTGCATTGATTTGTAGCGCTTTCCCGAAGGAAGGAGCTGTAAGAGCTGGTGGCCAGGATGTGGATTATCTGAAAGGATTCTGCCTAATCTAGACCTAGTTTGCGTTGTGTGTAAGTCAGTACATTTTCTGATGGGATTTTTTGAGAATGGAGTTGTTTATCACTTCAGGTCCTGAGAGACTGTTATTCCCAGGAATTTAAAGGTCTTTACGGTTGACACAATACAGTTGGGCAATGTGAAGGGCAACTGTCGTGAAGGATGCCAGATGCTGATCTGCTCATCTTGCCTATATTTGCACCAAAAGTGAGCAATAAAAGGGTGGTACAGAAGCTTTAAAAAAAAAAGCCTTGCTTAACAGGGACTGAGCACATATGCTAAAGTCACGACAGGTTATTTGCTGTATTTGTATCCCTCCTCCAAGCCTGTCAGCGATAAGCCTGTTAGAGGTGGCTGACCCACCGACTTCCCTCACAAGTCTGATCAGCTCCTGCACCTCCTCCACACTCCAGAGCTTCGTCCCCTTAACCCCCTCCACCTTCTCTCCCTTCCTTGCCTTCCTCTGCTCGTTCCACTCCGCCACGTGGACATGCCGCTTATGCTGGGAGACACCAACCTCTGTGGCAAAGATGGATCCACAGAGCTCGCAACTGAACTCCCCGCCTCTCCCAACCTCCACTGTAGCCCCGTTGCACTAAGGGTCATGGCACACGAAGGAGTGACTGTTGGTCTTTGACCTCCCACAGTTGCGGCATACGTACAGAACAGAAGCGTATGCCAGATTGCAAAATCCTTTCCACGCAAACGAATACCCCCCGTCCGTACCCCACACAGCGGGCAGTTCGTGCTTTGGATCTCAAAAGGTTGTGAGCCTCACTGAGAAAGAGCCATAAATCAGAATTCTACTGCTTTCAACATAGTCACTTTCCAACCCCACAAACATTCCATCTAGTTTGACAGTTATTGATACCCAATTGGTAGTCAACATCTTGCTCTCTTAACCAGTCCTCCATAGCAACACTAAAGCTTATCATTGTCAAACACCTGGCCCCCGAAGATATTTTTCACTGTGTGAAAGAGGTGGTAGAGATTAGCGGCTAGGTTTGGAAAATAGAGTGAGTGAGAGATGAGTTGTAACCACATTCACGCACAGGTTCCATCGTAACTCGACCAGTGTGGATCCGCGTCTTGCTGCCCTCTGACAGCCGACCTACTCGCACCGCACCAAGTGGCCTGCCACTGCGGCTCCGACTAAATTCCCACTTTAGTTTTTATAGCGTTAGAAATCAGTTGAGGTCGTCAAGATTCCCAGATATATATGGAAATATGTGTATTAAAATAAGTCATAAATCTCAAGATGTTTTCGAAATGGTACAGTGTACAGTAGATCAACTGGAATCTGAAAGATTTGTGTGTAATAGTTAAAACTGCACTCATGTTAAGAGATATTTCAGGTTGTTCATGTGATTTACAGCGAAATGATAGTAAATAATTAATGTTTTCCAAATGAACTTGTAATTGTTTGCACCAAAAAAATTAGAATTTTCATTATGTGTAATTTATAAGACCACAAATATACTGGTCAGGCCTCCTTGTGATCAAATTGAGTTAAAAGTGGCCCCTGAATTTCAATAAATTTGACATGCCTTGCTGTATTGTATTTCAAAATGTGTGATCTATACAAAATATGTGATCTCTCCTTTTAATAAATATAATGATGATAACGTATGTAATATTGTGTGTGAGTGTTCCATTTCATATATCCAGACTAGTGTTTGACCCAAAGGAAAATCAATCCATTCACCCATCCATCCACCCATCCATCCATTTTCATATCCCCTTATCCTCACAAGGGTCGTGGGAAGACCTTAGAGCCTATCCCGGCAGTCAACGAGGAGGAGGCGAGGTACACCCCAAAATTGGTGTCATCGCAGGGCACATGGAGACAAACAACAGTCCCACTCACAATCATACCAACGGCCAAATTAAAGTCTCCAATTAGTGTTGCATGTTTTTGGGATGTGGGAGGAAAGCTGCCTGCCCGGAGAAAGCCCGCGCAGGCACGGGCAGAACATGCAACCTCCACACAGGTAGGGATGGGATTGAACCAGGGTTCACAGAACTGTGAGGCCAACGCTTTCCAGCTGATCCACACCGTGCCACTCCAAACGAAAAATGTTTTTCACATTTCAATGGGTATGCAACATAACAATGTGCAAATAATGTGATAATATGAATAATTCCTTCCTCAGATGCAGCTCTTTAGTGTAGTCTATCGTTCAGAGAGGTTCTGGTTCCTCAAATTCAAAATGTGCCCATGCATATGTGTGGATGAGACCACATTTGCATCATGTAGGATGTCCTGCGCCAAACTACAGTCGAGTGGTGACCACAGTGCAGTATTCCACGCCAGGACAGCCGAGAACGTGATGGGCGGGGCGCTGAAAACAGCCGCAGCAATGTGGGGTCCCAACATCCTCCTCGCTCGTCGCCACCCTCCCTTCCACTTCTCTCACACCAGAAGACCTTTTGCCTTTCCGTTTCTCCATGTACTTGAATCTCCCAAACAACACAGGACGCGGCGACGGAAAGTGAAGTTGCAAGCTTCGAGTCACAAGCGTGGACCCTCTCCCTCCTGCATTTGACTTTGTTTTTTTACATTTTTGTTTTATTTATTTATTTTTTACCCCTGGCCCAGTTCTGCCACTAAAACAGGACAATTGCTTTGTGTAGCTCCATTGGGGAGAAGGCTCGGGAGGAGGCGAAACTCGGAGGCTCGATGACGACGAAGGAAGAAAACATTATAACAGGTAGATTCATTTTACACACTTTAGTCATCATTCATAGCGTGCGCACGGGCACAATTAATGCTTCGTTGTGTCCGTCAGAGGGTTAATAGATGACTTACTCTTCGAAAGAACCTTTATTTTCGACAGTCCCAATACGTCTCTATAGCCATTACCTAATTTTATGAAAGGGAACCGCAGTATGACTGGACCTCGCCTCCTCGCTCGGGCATCATCGCAGACATGACTACATAAAAACTTCATCATCCTTGTCCAGTGAACACTTGTCCCATCTTTTGTAATGTATACCAATTTAATATTGAGACTTGGAGCTTCGTACTGAGCTGGACCACGGCACATCGTAACAGTGTAAAGACACTGCACCCCCAATAAATAAATAAATAAATCGCACCATGCCCTCATTTAGCGCAGTGTGCCTCCTGCTCAGGTCTTGCTGGGTGGGCCACAATATCTCAGGGGAAAAAAACATCATAAGTGAGTCAGATTGAACAAACACAAAATCCTAATAGAAAGAACTCCTGAATTATAACCCTAACCCCATAATATACTGTAAAGCAAGCATGCAACCAACTGTACATTATTAAATGAGTGGGCAATAGCACACGATTTAAATTGGAGTCACGTCTTGAAGATTCGTAAATCACCATAAGTAGGTATTTCGCCTTGTAACCCTCTTAAGACAACTGAGTTAAAATTGGATGACTCGAAAAATCCCTAAACTTGGACCAACCTTGCTCGTGGTTATTGTAAACCACCTGGGCTGGGTTATGGGTGTGACGCTGCGTGTTAGGGTGGGGTTGCTTTCTACCCCAACCTCACAAGGATTATCACAGGCCTGTTAGATCAACACTGGAATCTTCCATCAAGCTCCTGTTCTCTGTCTAACTGACTCCCAATCAGCTGGTGGCCAATATTAGCTACTCCTCCGCTAAGATGGGACCCCAAACATACTCAACATTTTAATTACTCCCATAAGTTATTGTCAAGGGTCTTTCGGTCCATTGAAAGGCTCTATATGAATCGAAAATATCATTTTTGGTATTCTTTATGATTTTGGGGGTTTAGACTATGAATGTTGGCAATGATAAAAAAAAATGGGATTGGTGTCTATTATTTGCACAGTTTTGCTATTGCTTCTTGGTGTCTAACTGCAGAGAGTAGCAAGGCTTGATTGGTATTAAAGATATTCTGAACATTCACATTTTTATGAATAGATTTTGAAAGGCTCTTTTTGTTTTGGTAAAAGTATGATCCTTGAATGATAATTATTCCTTGAATGTGACTTAGTATGAACTTTTCCCCCCAATTTTAAAATGCTGCAAGTTGTTTTAAAAACAAGTCTCTCTGGGACATGTTTTACTCAAAATACACCACAAATTCTAAGTAGCAATGGACCGATACTTTTTTTCAGGGCTGAAACAGATACAAATACAGATAAGAAATCAAGCAGCGTGATAACCAGTATTCAGAGCCAATATTTGTTTGTGGTGAAATGGAGAATATTAACATTGAAATTTTGAACAATAAAAACTTCATCACTTGACTTTGTTTAAATGCCTTTAACAGGGTTGACACTGCAACCAAATTGGTCGTGTTTGTGACCTTTTTTCAGGTTGTTGCATTTATTAATATTTGAATGTGGCCTTTTTTTCCACTGCAGTCTCCTCCTGTATGATGTAGAGAGAGAGAAAAACATCCATTCATCCATTTTCTGAACCGCTTATCTTTATAAGGCTTACAGGATTGTTGGAGCTTATCGCCATCCAACTTTCCGCAAAAGGCGGACAACACCCTGAACTGGTCGCCAATCACAGCGCACATAGAAAAGAAAAAAACAGAGAACACTGTGATACAAACTCAACCATTTTCACGACATACTATTACCTTATGCACACCACTGATAGTTGTGTCTGGCCAGTCACCACCCCTTACAGTTCTTTCTATCTATCTATCTATCTATCTATCTATCTATCTATCTATCTATAGGTCTGTCCATCCATCTAAACCCTGCTTATCGGATAGACATATAAAGATATTGCATGTGCAAATTTAAAAAGCACATAGTCTTTGAAAGAGAATTGTGAAGAAAACCAATTTAAAAAAACAGTAATAGAGTATGTGGTGGGTATTCACATTTCTCTTTGCTTGTCTTCTCGGGCCTGCATCACCCCACCTCGCTTCCGGTTTTCAGGACCCAGAGGAATGGGAGTATGGCCCCCTGATGACTCATGGGGGCCCACCTTCCTCTTTTATCTCTTGGCGCCATCACTCGTCCTTACCTACGGTGTCGCTTAACATGGATTGGCTTTTGTTGGTCCATGACCATAGTCGGATGGTGGCTGGCACCTGACTGTTGACGGCTGGAGGCCCCATGATCTCTCCAGGGGGCGTGGGCCTGTAGAAGGTGGCGGACATTAGAGGTGGGTGCTCTTGTGATCCTCTTTGGGACTTTTTAGAGGACGTCGATTGGGGTGGGGACTACCCTGGGTACTGGGAAGCAGGTGGTGTCCCCCTGTTTGGGTCAATCGCTGGACGAGCTCAATTGCTTAACTTGTGGTTAGAGGGGCCCAAACATCCTTAATGTGCTGACTTAGCAACTCAAACATCACTTGACTAACATGCATTTGATATGGCTTGTGCTGGGACCACGGATAACAACAAAAGTTGAATGAACATATCAACTCACAGGTTTACAAGTCTTAAGACACTAAAATGAATCCCACCGCACTACTCGTCAGTAGCACTACGTTGCTTATTTCCCACATTCTTACCTGCCGTTCCCTTTACTGTCCTCTCTCATCTCCTACTAGTTAGCTTTGCATTATGCTATTGCCCCCCCCCCCATCCACAAATAAGAACATGATTTGACTGTTGTAAAGTTACCCATCCAACCATCCATCCATCCATTTTTGACACGACTTATCCTAGATACTGTTGCAGGGCGCTGGAGTCCATTGCATCTTACTTTGGGCAAAAGGCGGAGCACCCCAAATTGATTGTCAGTCAGTTGCAGGGCAAATGTAAAGTTACCTGTACTCAAATATCTAGATCATTTTTCTGCTGTGGTTAAATAGCTATTCCCCTCACCCACTCCGCCACTCTGTTGGTCCCCCTATAATCCTTTTCTCTACGGCTGCATTTTCAGGAAACAGAATACAAAAAATACAAATAGAAGTATTTAAAATTGGGCGACACGGTGGTGCAATTGGTTACAGCATTGGCCTCACATTTCTGAGGACTGGATTTCCCAGCCCAGCTTGTGTGGAGTTTGCATGTTCTCCCCGTTTCTGCTTGGGTTTTCTCCAGGCAATCTGTTTCCCCCCACTTCCCAAAAAACATGCTTTGATTGGAGACTCTAAATTGCCTCTAGGTGTGATTGTGAGTGCAAGTGTTTGTCTTAATGTGGCCTGCAATTGGCTGGTAACCAGTTAAGGGAGGACCCCGCCTCTTGCCCGATGATAGCTGTGATAGGCTCTGGCACTCAGGACCCTTGTGAGGGTAAGTGCCTCAGAAAATGAAGGGTTAGAGTGTTGTTCTCACAGCTCTGGTGCCACCTGTGTGGCGTTTGCATGTTCTCCCTGTGGTAGCATGGGTTTTCTCCGGGCATTCCGGTTTTCTCCAACATCCCAAAAACATCCATTAATTGGGGTCTCTAATTTGCCCTTACATGTGATTGTGACTGTTTTTTTTCTCTCTATGTGCCCTGCGATTGGTTGGCAACCAGTTCAGGGTGTACTCCGCCTCCTGCCCGATAATAGCTGGGATAGGATCCAGCAATCCCACGACCCTTTTGATGATAAGCGGCTCAGAAAATGGGTGGGTGGTGTGGGTATTTCAAAACTATTTCAAACTGCCCTCTTCCAGGAGAAAAGGCCTACACAGCCATCATTCTCCAAGGCCATGCAGCTGAACAGGACTGGTTTAAAAAAATAAATGGAACCAAATCATGTGCTGGTCCTTTTTCAATTAGTCGCACCAACACAAATGAAATAGTTGGTCACACCAGTGCTACTTGTGGAGGCATGAGCATTTCACGGAAACGATCGTTCCGTTACCGTGTCAGTACCTAGCCTGAGAAAACGTGGAACTGAAAGTCCGTTTCCCAGATCTCTGGGCTTACTTTTAATAAAATTCGCCCATGTGTGGAATGTAAAACAAGTTCTCAACGAAATACAACAATCTGTATAAAACGAACCTACATGAAACCCCTTTATTTTTAATGATTAAAACGCCCAGCTTTGTCAGTGTGGTTTACAAACAGCACCGGTTTCCGCTTCTGCGCTACGCATGCGCAAGGTCGAGTTATTCATATCCGGGTCACTCAAACGCTAGTCACACATGTCGGTTGCTAAGCGTAGAAGACAAAATGCTCATGCCTGCTAAGGCTTTATTTTGAAGTACATGTAAAAACCGGTTCCCATGAGCATTATCAATGGGAACCGAAAAATCGTTTCCCACCGTTTCCCAGGACAAAAATCAACAGAACCGAAAGATCGGTTACCATATTTGCCGAAATCCTCATGCCTGTTGTGCAAAAGGTAGTGTAGAGCTGTGATTTGAGCACATCTGTCATTATCTGGAGTTCAAGACAGTGGACAGTTGATCAAATTAGCAACCCAGGAATAATACAGTTTGTCTGTGACAGCATGGTGGTGGGGGCCCCTGCTGCTTGGGGAAGCTTGCTTGTTGTCAAGCCACGTGGTACCCGGAGTACAACACATCGCGGAGTGTTGAATAAATGCAAGAATTAACATCCTTAATCTGTTAAATCTAAATCCTTTTTTGGATATTAGGGGTTACTAGTGGTTTGTTTGAACGTGTTGTTTATTTAACATTTATATGGCCAATTTAAAAGGTTAATGTTAGTTTCTGCTTGTTTTTCTTTTTTTGGGGGATTGGGGAAGAAACCATGACTTTATTTTGTATCTGAAATATTGACTTCCGGGTTACATCTGCAAAACCAATAATCCTGACAGCGTGCTTAATGACTGACAAAACATGCCCCAGAAATTTCCGACTGTAATTATATTTAGTCGATGCTTGGTGATTGTCATACTTTGATGATGTTATTGTACAATTGTCATTTCATATAATGTAATTAAATAGCTTGCAGTTATTCTCCTGTAAGACTAGACTTTACACTGAAGTAAATAAGTATTTGAACACTCTGCGATATTGCAAGTTCTCCCACTTTGAAATCATAGAGGGGTCTGAAATTTTCATCGTAGCTGCATGTCCACTGTGAGAAAGATAATCTAAAAAGAAAAATCCAGAAATCACAATATATGATTTTTTTCACGATTTATTGGTGTGATACAGCTGCAAATGACTGTGAAACATGGGGGTGGTAGCATCATGATTTGGGAGTGTCTGTTCTAGAGCACCTGAGAAAACCAATGTTATTTGGTACAGTAGCTTTTGTTTGCAATTAGAGAGGTCAAATGTTTCCTGAAGTTGTTCACCAGGTTTGCACACACTGCAGGAGGGATTTTGGCCCACTCCTCCACACAGATCTTCTCGAGATCAGACAGGTCTCTGGGCTGTCGCTTAGAAACATGGAGTTTAAACCTCAAGTGTCGTCAAACAGATGATTTTTGGTATATTAATAATGAAAAACCCACAGCCAACATGGTCCCATGTGTTTTTTCACCACAAAACATGATTTTGACATACAGCTTTTTGTAACTCCCGCCATGAAAATCCTCTCAGGGATTTGTTTTCTAGAAGAAGCAGGAAGTAACGTACAAGACAGAGGCGGCCCCGAGTGGACTTGTTTGTTACCATTAGTTTTACCTCCGGGACGCTAGCTCGTTGTTCCCTCATGTTAGCCAAAATGCTGGCTCATTGCATTGCTGGACATTGCTTGAACACTCGGGCTAATGGAATTACCCTTCATAAATTTGAAAGAGACCCTGTTCGTTGTGAAAAATTGGATTGCACGGGTGCAGAGGAAGAGAGCTTCGTGGGTTCCAAATAACAGGTTGGTGTGTATACAGCTACTAAAAAAAACTAGTTTGGGGCGGACCACGTAATCGGTCTCTCTCATAACGTAGCAAAAGATCCGCATATGAAATGTGTTGATGTGCGCATACAGCTACTAAAAAAAATAATAGTTTGG